>NW_022335224.1:0-10636 GCF_002776525.5 Piliocolobus tephrosceles
AGGTGATGGATATATTAATTAGTTTGAGTCAACTACTCCACATTGTGTATATATATCACAACATTACTTTGTACCCTATAATTACATGCAATTACATTTTGTCAAAAAATAAAATAAAAATTACAATAATTTCAAAAGTCATAGGATGGAACGAGGTGCTTATATTTATGGGAGAATCAGGATAAATCCCAAATACCTTCTAGAGATGTAGTTGAGGTGAGACATGTACTAAAAGCAAAAATGGAGGCCAGGAACTAAAAACTGGGCATTTCCTGTGCATGCATCTATTCACCAATCATGTCAATTGACGCTTCTCTCACTGCCTCCCACCCAAATGCAGAGAGTGCATCTGTATTGTGACCAGAGAAGTGAGTGTAAAAAGTAGGGCTACCCTGACATTTATTCACCAATATCCATGAATAAATAAATATGTATTTGTAAATTTATAGATATATACATCCATACTTACATAAACAATTTTAAAAGTGTCCATTTTTACTTCAAGAGAACTGAGGATATTTTTGTAGATATTAGGGCAGATAAAAGATGGTAGATACAGAAAAGGGAAATGGAAAGGAAACATTTCTGTAAGTGCAAGTGTTGGGGAGAAGGACTAGGAGCTAGGGGGACCTGATAATTGTGTTTTGTGACAAAGACCATGGTTCATGGACAGTAGCACATGTGAGTCATGGAAGGACATTAAGACATGGAGAATCACCCACGATGGCGTTCCAACCAGTGTTACCAGTGTCTAGACAGAAAGTAAAGTAATAGCTCGGCAGCAGCATTGAATGGGAACAGTGAATAGTGTGAAAATAATGAGCAAGAGGAGGCGCCCAAGATGGCCGAATAGGAACAGCTCCAGCCTCAAGCTCCCAGCATGAGTGACACAGAAGATGGGTGATTTCTGCATTTTCAACAGAGGTACTGGGTTCATCTCACTGGGGCACATCAGACAGTTGATGCTGGTCTGCGGGTGCAGCCCAACCAGCAAGAGCTGAAGCAGGGCGAGGCATCGCCTCACCTGGGAAGCACAAGGGGGAAGGGAATTCCTTTTCCTAGCCAAGGGAAATTGAGACACACAACACCTGGAAAATCAGGTAACTCCCACCCTAATACTGCGCTTTACCAAGGGTCTTCACAAATGGCACACCAGGAGATTATATCCCACATGTGGCAGGGAGGGTCCCACACCCACGGAACCTCCCTCATTGCTAGCACAGCAGTCTGAGATCTAACTGCAAGGTGGCAGTGAGGCTGGGGGAGGGGCGCCCACCATTGCTGAGGCTTAAGTAAATAAACATAGCTGTCAGGAAGCACGAATTGGGTGGAGCCAACCGCAGCTCAAGGAGGCCTGCCTGCGTCTGTAGACTCCACCTCTGGGGACAGGGCATAGCTAAACAAAAAACAGCAGAAACCTCTGCAGATGTAAAAGTCCCTGTCTGACAGCTTTGAAGAGAGCAGTGGTTCTCCCAGCACAGAGATTGAGATCTGAGAACGAACAGACTGCCTGCTCAAGTGGGTCCCTGACCCCCGAGTAGCCTAACTGGGAGACATCCCCCACTAGGTGCAGACTGACACCTCATACCTCACATGGCGGAGTACATCCTGAGACGAAGCTTCCAGAGCAAGAATCAGACAGCAACACTCGCTGTGCAGCAATATTCTATCTTCTGCAGCCTCCGCTGCTGATACCCAGGAAAACACGGTCTGGAGTGGACTTCAAGCAAACTTCAACAGACCTGCAGCTGAGGGTCCTGACAGTTAGAAGGAAAACTAACAAACAGAAAGGACACCCACACCAAAACCCCATCAGTATGTCACCATCATCAAAAACCGAAGGCAGATAAAACCATAAAGATGGGGAAAAAGCAGTGCAGAAAAGCTGGAAATTCAAAAAATCAGAGCACATCTCTCCCTCCAAAGGAACGCAGCTCATCACCAGCAACAGAACAAAGCTGGATGGAGAATGACTTTGACGAGTTGAGAGAAGAAGGCTTCAGTTGATAAAACATCTCAGAACGAAAGGAGGAAGTATGTAACCAGTGCGAATAAACTAAAAACCTTGAAAAAAGAATGGGTGAATGGATAACTAGAATAATCAATGCAGAGAACACCTTAAAAGAACTCATAGAGATGAAAACCATGACACAAGAACTACATGACAAATGCACAAGCTTCAGTAACCGACTCGATCAACTGGAATAAAGAGTATCAGTGATTGAAGATCAAATGAATGAAATGAAATGAGAAGGGAAGTGTAGAGAAAAAACAGTAAAAAGAAATGAACAAAGCCTCCAAGAAATATGGGATTATGTGAAAAGACCAAATCTACGTCTGTTTGGTGTGCCTGAAAGTGACGGGTAAAATGGAACCGAGTTGGAAAACACTCTGCAGGACATCATCCAGGAGAACTTCCCCAACCTAGTAAGGCAGGCCAACATTCAAATTCAGGAAATACAGAGAACGCTGCGAAGATACTCCTTGAGAAGAGCAACTCAAAGACACATAATTGTCAGATTCACCAAAGTTGAAATGAAGGAAAAAAGTCTTAAGGGCAGTCAGAGAGAAAGGTCGGGTTACCCACAAAGGGAAGCCCATCAGAGTAACAGCAGATCTCTGGGCAGAAACTCTACAAGCCAGAAGAGAGTGGACCAATATTCAACATTCTTTAAGAAAAGAATTTTCAACCCAGAATTTCATATCCAGCCAAACTAAGTTTCATAAGTGAAGGAGAAATAAAATCCTTTATAGACAAGCAAATGCTTAGAGATTTTGTCACTACCAGGCCTGCCCTACAAGAGATCCTGAAGGAAGCACTAAACATGGAAAGGAACAGCCGGTACCAATCATTGCAAAAACATGCCAAAATATAAAGTCCATCGATGCTAGGAAGAAACCACATCATCTAACGAGCAAAATAACCAGCTAATATCATAATGACAGGATCAAGTTCACACATAACAATATTAATGTAGAGGACTACGTGCTTGCAAATGAAGCAAGGTGTTCCCGATAAGTCCTGCTCTTGCAAACGAAGCAGGACATTCCTCCCCTGCAAACAGGGAGGACAAAGGAGCCAGTTGCAAATAGCAGACCCTGGGGGCTTGTTTATATGTAAACATCTTGGAAATCCAGAAAGTCAGGGAAAGGTCAGAAAAACAACAATGTGTCTTGTGACTTGGTAACATTCCACAAACGACGGTATAAAATAAAGCGGAGCGTGTCGTTCGGGGCAGCTGCCAAGTTTGTCTTGTCTTGTGTTGTCTTGTGTGTTCATTCCTTTGTTTAGGAAGCACGCAGACCCCAACATCTGGTGCAGCGAGCAGGGTCCGTGGCTCCACGAGAGCAAGGAATCGGAGGGTGAACACCCTGGGCAGGCGCGGGGAGACTGCGGGCAGGTAAATAAATAAGAAGGGGGACCCATGGGAAAATTATGGGGAATTCCACCTCTCTGGCCTCTGAATATTTGCGGTTACTCCAGAGACTGTTGATGTCTATAGGAGTAGAAGTTAGTTAAGGAACATAAGACTTTGAAGTGATTGTTTGCCCATGTTGAACAACATTGTTATTGGTTTCAATATCAAACCGAAGTGCAATTAAATCAAAAGGAATGGTTACAAGTTGTTAAAGTCCTGCGTTGAGCTCATCAGCAAGGGCAAACGATGCCTCTGACTTTGTGGACTTTGTGTAGTTCCATTACTCAGGCATTAGAGTTATTTGAAACTGACTCAGAGCGTGGCAATACTGCCACAGGAGGTGAGGCATCTGAAGCTTTAGAAAGGAATGATCCTAGAGAGAAACATATTTACGCCCTGGTTGCTGAGGACAAGGAATTGGAAGAAGAGCTAATGCCTCCTTCATCTGAAGGAAATTCTGATTTGCAGCGTATTTTAGAGGTGTTACAACAGTTGTTAAAATTAATTGCTAGGTGCCGCTGCTCCTGTTTCTCCTATCTCTCCGCCACGAGCCTTCCCTGTTACCTTGAAAAAGATTTCCCTTTGCCTCCACCTCCAACCTCTTTGCCTATGTCAGGTCAGGTTTTCTCTGTGCCTTTTCCTCCTGTAGGAGAAAAGAAAGAATCAAAGGAAAAGGATGATTTTGAGGAATTAAATTTATTCCCAATAACACGGGCTGCTTTCGGCCCCAACGCTCAGTTCCCAAACGGTGGCCAGAATGTGACTTTTACAGCCCTACAATTTAAATTTTTGAAAGAAATGAAAGCTGCAATTTCTAATTATGGACCTTAGTCACCGTTTGTTCTTGGCCTTCTCGATTCCTTCTCTTCAGAACATATGATGATTCCTATTGACTGGGAAACGTTGGGACAGGCTGTTCTTGATCGTTCGCAATGGCTTCAATTAAAAAGTTGGTGGTGGGAGGAAGCAAGAGTACAAGCTAGAAAAAATGCTGCCCGAAATCCCCCAGGACCTACTGCAGAGCAGCTTATGGGTTCAGAACAATACACCACTCTTAATGCTCAGGCAGGCCTAGATGATATTGCTCTCACTCAGATTAAAGCCTTATTTATAAAAGCGTGGACTAAGGTTGAAATAGTGGGTAAAACTTCTTTATCTTTTGTAAAGATCCTACAAGGAGCCACTGAGCCGTATCCAGATTTTGTAGCCCGTCTTCAAGATGCTGTATTAAAGACTGTAGGCTCAGGCCCTGCTGCTAAAATTCTTTTGGATACTCTGGCTTTTGAGAGTGCTAATCCCGAGTGCCAAAAATTGCTGCGTCCTCTAAAAGCTAGTGGAGCTGATTTAGATGAATACATTCAGGCTTGTGCAGGTGTTGGAGGAGCTATTTACAATGCTCAATTATTTGCTGGGGCACTTTCTAAGGCTTTAAAAGGCAATTCTAAACAAGGTATATGCTATCAATGTGGGAAACCTGGTCATTTTAAAAAGGAATGCCGGAAAAAATTAGGCTCTTTTGCTCTAAAAGAAAAAAGGTTACCATCTGATATGTGTAAACAATGTGTCAAGGGTTGACATTGGACCAATGAATGCCAGTTCAAATGGTACAGTTCAAAACTGATAAAAGTGGGATGTATTGTCACCACTCTCGGGCAACGGGAGCCGGGGCCCGTGGGCTTGAGGCCCCAACAACTACAATGCAGGCCTACCCCAGTACCCAGAGAGCAGTGGCTTACAACATCAAGGAATGACCTCGAGTCCTCCTTAAAGACATCTTACCCTACCCCAGTTTCTCAGCTTTATGCTGCCACTAAGCAGAGTGCCGCTGCTGACCTAGTTATTGTCCAGCCTTATACTTTATCTCCTAATGGAGGAATATATAAGTTGGCTACTGGAGCGTGTGGTCCTTTGCCAAAGGGACATGTAGGACTTTTACTAGGTCGAAGCAGCAGCACTATGTGGGGGTTAATGGTGGTCCCAGGAATTATTGATCCCGATTTTACTGATGAAATCCTTATTGTGGTACAAATCTCACAATTTATGCACTTAGAAGCAGGGGAAAATATTGCACAATTGCTTTTATTGCCTTTTTTTCCCTTTCTTATCTAGAGATGTGTCTCGTTAAGGAGGTTTCGGTAGTACTGGGAAAACTGTTTTCTGGGAAACTTTAGTTTCTGATCTAAAACTTTTATGTTCATTGCAAATTAATAGGATACTTTTTGAGGGATTAGTCAACACAGGAGTGGATGTATCTATTATATGCTTGGCTCAGTGGCCTGATCATTGGAAAAAGAAACAAGTATCAGTTACTGTATCCGGCCTAGGTACTGCTTCTAAAGTCTACCAAAGTGTCGAGCCCCTGAGCTGTGAAGGACCTGAAGGACAACAAGGAAAAGTGTTCTTTTATGTTGTTCTCATTAATATTAACTTTTGGGGCTGTGATCTTTTACAACAATTTGGTGCCTTTTTAAGCATTCCTCATATTTCTTCAGCTGCCAAAAATATGATGTTCAAAATGGGCTACAATCCTTTAAACTCTTAGCCACTGTCCACAAGCCTCAAACTTTACAATTGAAGTGGAAAACTACAACTCCTGTTTGGGTGGAACAGTGGCCATTATCTAAAGAAAAACTTAAAGCTTTAAAGAATGTAGTTAAGGAACAATTGGCCGAGGGGCATATTGAACCAAGTACTTCTGCATGGAATTCCCCTGTGTTTGTCTCATCAAAAAGAAAGAAAAAAAGGAAAATGGCACTTATTAACTGATCTTAGAGCTGTAAATGCTTGTATTCTACCTATGAGGACTTTACAACCTGGGCTTCGTAATCCAACTCTTATCCCACAAAATTGGAAATTAATCGTTATAGATCTTATCCGTTACAACCCCAAGATTGTGAAAAATTTGCCTCTACTGTTCCTGAATATAATAATGGACAGCCTACTCAAAGATATCAATGGAAAGTTCTTCCTCAAGGTATGCTTAATAGTCCTACTTTATGTCAAAAGTTTGTTCATAAAGCCTTAAATCCTGTTAGATGTCAATTCCCTACTGTGTTAATATACCATTATATGGATGATATTCTATTAGCAACTCCTGACGAAGTCCTACAAGGTTAAGTTTTTCAGGTCTTATAACAACAATTAACTCAATATAATTTACGTATTTCTTCTGAGAAAATATAGACTCAATTTCCTATTCAATATTTGGGATACCTTTTAGCAAAAAAGCATATTCGGCCACAAAAAGTTTAAATTCAAAGAGATCAACTTTTAACCCTTAATGATTTTCAAAAACTGTTAGGAGACATAAATTGGCTTCACCCCATCTTAGGCATCCCTACTTACAAATTGCGACATCTATTTGCTACCTTAGAAAGAGATTCAGATTTAAATAGTTCTCATCAATTATCCCCTGTAGCAGAATATATATATATATATGTGTGTGTATATATATATATATATAGTCATTTGTAGAAAATAGAATTAGTAAAGCTCACCTTGATTATATTGCACCCAATCTTCCACTTTCGTTGTGTCTTTTTCATACTCCCCATTTGCCAACGGCCATTTTACACTAAGATGATAATATTCTAGAGTGGCTGTTTTTGGCTAATAAAGCCATTAAAAAAAATTCACCTCTATTGAAAACTCATGAAGGTTGGCAAGTGGCTTGCACTGAGTATACTGGTTCTTTTTCTCAGCATTATCCTAGTAATAAATTATTTGCTTTTCTGCAACAATATTCTTTACTGCCATATAATCCTATCTCTTAAACTCCAGTTAAAGGTCCCACCTTTTTTACTGATGCTTCAAGCAATGGAAAGGCTGGATACTGCACTTCAGACAATTCAAAAATTTCTCACTATCCATTTGAATCAGTACAACAAAGAGAACTTTTTGCCATTCTTATGGTTCTACAAGACTGGCCTCAAACCCCTTGTAATATAGTTAGTGATTCCCAATATGCTGTATATGTAACTAAATATATTTCTCAGACTTCTTTACCATTATTTCCTCAAACTCCTTTCCCGAGCTATTGTCAGAGCCTGCCCATCTTGTGCTCCTATTATTGAACCTTTTTTAAGTGCAGGTATTAATCCTCGAGGCATTCAACAAAATCACCTTTGGCAAATGGATGTAACTTGTGTTCCTTCCTTTGGTCGTTTAAAATATGTTCATCATACTATTGATACGTGGTCACATTTCCAGTGGGCTACGCTATTACCCTCTGAAAAGTCTAACTCTGTTTTTACTCATTTACTTACTTGTTTTGCAGTTATGGGAGTCCCTGCTAAATTAAAAACTGATAATGCCCCTACTTATTGCTCTCGCAAATTGGCTGCCTTCCTCTCTTTATACCATATTCATCATTCCATTGGTATTCCATTTAACAGTCAAGGTCAAGCAACTATTAAAAGAGCCAATGCTACCCTAAAATTACAACTTTTAAGACAAAAAGGGGGAGATGGGCGAGATTCCCCAAAACATCAAATTATGAAAGCCCTTTTTACTTTAAATTTTCTCAACCACTGGTGCCAATTACAGCAGTCGGCAGCGGTGAAACATTTTCAACAGCCTTTAGAAAAGCCGCAAAACAGTAATCTGTGGGTGTATTATCCTTCATTACAAGGGAAATGTTTAAAAGGAAAAGTTTCACAATGGGGCCGAGGCTATGCTCTTGTCCGTACAGGTGCTGGAGACGAGTGGTTTCCATCTCGACAGTTGAAACAGTGCCATGGCGAAGAGGAGCCGATCCAAAGAGTTCCTCAAGAAATTTCAGGAGCTGAATCTGAGCGCTCAGAGAACATTCACCTTTAGGACTCAGCGTGTGGAGCCCCCAACGTGAGGTCAACTGAAAAAGCTTACTCAGGAAACTGAAGGGGTTGTTCAACAAGCTGGGCAGCCCAAAACCCCACTGACTTTATTCCTGGCTATGCTGGCCGTAGTAAATTGTCAGGTAACGGCTGGAGAATTTACATACTGGGCTTATATTCCTCTTCCACCCTTATATCAAGGTGTGGCCTGGGGAGACAGAGAAGTCCCAGTATTTACTAATGATACTGCTTGGATGCCATCGCCTTTTTAAAACCAGGATCCTGAATTAGACACTGGCACAGTAAATAGTTCATATCAATTTGGGGTTGAAGGGTTACCTATATGTCTTGGGAGTAGTCCACATTGTCTGCATCCTTCTCATGAGGCTTGGGCTGTTCGCTATAACCATAGTCATATCTCTGCCTTTACTATGATTATTGTTGCTCAAAGTTTGAAGTATAATCATACTGCAGTACTTAATGAAACTCTGCCAACTACATTATCTTTATGCCCTATCCCTGATGTGAATGGAGGCGTTTCCCAATTAGAGTGGACTAGGTGTAGAGGTAGTGGGCCGCGATTATTATGAGAAGTAAAAGGAAAAAGTCATAATTACCTTATCACAGATTGGAGTGTACAAGGGGATTTTCAAACTAAATTTAGTCATGTCAACCTACGTTGGCATAAAGGGAATCACAGCATTGCTGCGCATGGCAATGAAACTATTATTTGGCATGATGGTGATCTATCACCCCCTATGCCACATTTGGCTAATACCTCACAAATACAAAGTCATATTTGAAAGTTGCTAGCTGCTGATAAACCAATGTTCACTTTCATGGGAAACATGTCCTTAAATCTTATTACTAATATTGCTAACCCTTTCCATATATCTTTGCATTGAAATAGTTCTAGATATGTTATTGCATGTGTAAGAAAACTTTATTTGTTGTTAACAGGAATTTTTAAATGGGATAATTATACAGGGGTAGTTAACTGTACAAACAATTGTACATTCTTAAGTTGTATAAATACTACTTGGTGGAATAATAATTGGAATGAGTCTCATTCCGATTTATATATACTAAGAGCCAGAAAAGAAACCTGGCTACCTGTAAACTTGTACTTGGACTGAATCTGCTGGGGTTACTCAAATTTACAAGGCTATGCAAGATCTTGTCCACCGCAGTTGGAGGATGGTTGGAATCGTGACCGTGGTGATAGGGCTTGTAGCAATTGCTTCCACTGCTGCTGTTGCTGGATTAGCTCTACACCAGAGTATACAAAATGCAGAATTTGTGCAACAGTGGCATGAACAATCACATTTGTTGTGGCAGCAGCAATGAGACATAGATGCTCATTTGACTGAGCGAGTGGATAATCTGGAACTAGCAGTTTCTTGGTTGGGAGATCAGCTAACAGTGTTGAATACACGAGCTTTGTTGAAATGTGATTGGAATACTATCCAATTTTGTATTACTCCTGTTCCTTTTAACAGCACTGTACATAATTGGACTGAGATAAAGAGACTTTTAATTGGTCATAATAACCTTTCCCGAGAAATACAAGCATTAACACAGAACATTTCTGAAACATTTCGCAATCAGTTACCATGCTGACTGGTGCAGATTTGATGACTGGTATTGCACAAAGTTTGACGTCTTTGAACCCTATGAGCCCTGTAAAAACCTTGCTGACCTCTGTTTCTAGCAATGTATTGATTGTTGTTCTTGCTTTTGTCATTTTCACAGTCTGCTGGAGACGGTGCCAAAGGGCAAACACCGAATCCCAGTGAGCTCAACATGTAATGATGGTTTTGAAAGAAATTCAAACTTGTAAATAAGGAAAGGGGAAATGTAGAGGACTATGTGCTTGCAAACGAAGCAGGGCATTCCTGATAAGTCCTGCTCTTGCAAACGAAGCAGGACTTTCCTCCCCTGCAAACAGGGAGGACAAAGGAGCCAGTTGCAAATAGCAGACCCTAAGGGCTTGTTTATATGTAAACATCTTGGAAATCCAGAAAGTCAGGGAAAGGTCAGAAAAACAACAATGTGTCTTGTAACTTGGTAACATTCCACAAACGACGGTATAAAATAAAGTGGAGCGTGTCGTTCGGGGTGGCCGCCAAGTTTGTCTTGTCTTGTGTTGTCTTGTGTGTTCATTCCTTTGTTTAGGAAACATGCGGACCCCAACATATTAACCTTAAGTGTAAATGGACTAAATAGTCCAATTAAAAGACACAGACTGACAAATTGGATAAAGAGTCAAGACCCATCAGTTTGCTGTATTCAGGAAACCCATCTCACATGCAGAGACACACATAGGCTCAAAATAAAGGGATGAAGGAATATCTATCAGCAAATGGAGAACAAAAAAAAAAAAAAAAAAAAAAAAAAAAAAAA
>NW_022335225.1:0-6174 GCF_002776525.5 Piliocolobus tephrosceles
TCCTGTCATGGGATTGCTATTGCGGGGCTCGTGAGTGAACATGGAGTCACCCCATCACTCTCCTGAGACTCCTCTTGCCAAGGTCCTCAGAGTCTTGACACCTACAAACCACAGCCCTTCACCCCAAGGCCCCACTCCCTAAGATGGCCCTCATCTTCTCCAAGGAATTGGCATTGGCCTAGCTCCTGGGGACTAATACTTACATGTGAGTTAACCCTGTTCCAATCTGTGTGCAAACACTCTGTGCCCACCTTCACTGGTAGGTTGTCTGCTTCAGATTCTGAACCGCCACGGGTCACGGCTTATCTGTATCACTCTAGTTGCTTCTTGGTCCTCTTCTCTGCCCCAACCTTCCTCCTAACTATGGTCTACTCTCCCCAAGCCATCACCATAACCTCTTAAATTAAGAACACTGCACTCCACTGCTCAAGATCTGCCATGAGTCCCCTCATCAAACTGGAATAAAACCTGAACTTCTTCCCAAGGCCTGCAAGCCAAAGGGCTCTGTGAGCCATGGCACTGCCTGTGTGGCCTCACTTCTTCCATTCTTTCCTTCATTCCTCCCACCTCGCGGGCCCCTGCTGTTTGTTCCTTGAACACACATGAAACATGTTCCTATCTCAGTCTTCGCTCTCATTCCACTGCCTGTCATGCCAGCACTCCTTATCGTCCTCGCTTTATAGTCAGGTCACTGTTCAAATGTGACCCTCTACAGAGGCTCTTCCTGATCATTATCAATTAGTGAGCCCCTCCCATCCCTCTCTCTTTATCCTGCTTTATTGTTTTGCTATTTGCTATTACCTCAAAAAAATGATTTCCTCATTACAACATAAGTTCATAAAGACAAGGACTGTTTTCAACCTGTCGTCTTCTCTACTCCAGCACTTAGAAGACTGGCACAGGGTCGGCATCCAGGGGGTGTTTATGGAACAGACAATTTCTTGGCAGCATTTAGCACTGTGACCACAGCCTTTCCTATCTTGAACCCTTTGTTCTTCTTTTATTATCCTCTCCTGCTCTTCCTCCTCCCCCTCTAGCCACTTTACTGGGGGCTTGTCCCTTACATGCTGGTAGTCCTTACAGAGCTATGTTCTGTCCTCCTTCTTTTCTTTTCCTTTTTAGAGATGGGGACTTGCTATGCTGCCCAGGCTGGACACAAACTCCTGATCTCAAGTGATTCTCTTGCCTCAGCCTCCCAAGTAGATGGGCCTATAGGTGTGTCCCACCATGCCCGGCTTCTCCACTTTCATTGTAAACACTTTCTCTGACATTTGAGTAGCCACACTATTTTTTTTCTTCTTTTTTTTTGAGACAGAGTTTCACTCTTGTTGTCCAGGCTGGAGTGCAGTGGTGTGATCTTGGCTCACTGCAATCTCTGCCTCCTGGGTTTAAGCAATTCTCCTGCCTCGGCCTCCCAAATGGCTGGGATTATAGATGTCCACCACCATGCCCACCTAATTTTTTAGTAGAGACAGGGTTTCACCATGTTGGTCAGGCTGGTCTCGAACTCCTGACCTCAGGTGATCCACCTGCCTTAGCATCCCAGAGTGCTGGGATTACAGGTGTGAGCCACTACTCCTGGCCTTGAGCCGCTACTCTTACTTCTCATTTCTTATTTCCAGCTTAGATTAATGCTCCAGTCCTATAGATCCAAATAATGACTGCACACGGCCACTCTCCTATCTCACAGGCACACCAAATTTAGCCTGTCTACAGTGAACTTCCCCTTCTTCCAATCCAGCTTTCCCTCCTGCATCAGCTCTCTCTCTCTCTCTCTCCAGCTGAAGTTCCACTCCTGCTTCCCACCAGCATGTGCTGAGCATTCCAAAGGGCCTGCAGCTCGATCAAGAGGCCTGCGTCTGATCCACTGCCCATGGAGGGGTTTCCATGCAGGTGCCCAGCAAAAGCCTTCTCTTCAAAGCTCTAGCCAGATGCTAAAGGACAGGGTATTGCTCTAAGTAGCTTTTCTCTCCTTGCTGCGTGGTTGACATTCCTCTACAGGTTAGTGTGGGGAGGGGTAAACCAATCCCAGCCATCCGAAGAGAACTTCATATTCAGAATGAGTCTCACCGCAGGAATTCTGTGAGAACCATGTAGAAGTGAGGACACCGCTATGGCTTAGCAGCTCACTAGCAAAGGCCGTGTCCAAGTATTAACTGGTAGCACATTCCTGGGCAATTTCCTGAGCAGGCACAAGAGGTCAGCAGGAACAAGGAGCATTCAGAGCAGCAGTTCCCAGTCACTGCATGCAACAGAAGTGCCTGGGGAATATGGCCTGGAACTCAGCTTAGACCCACATTGGAATCTGTTGAAGGAGAAACCAGAAATCTCTCCTGCTGCCTTTAATAGCAATTATTCTGTGATAAGAAAAAGAATGGCATCATTTTAAACCATAATGATGATTAAATTCAAATACGTATATTTACTTTGCTTGCACAGGTTTCTCTTAAAAGATCTGATGATAATTTCAGGACTCTACTTTTGGTTAGAAACATGGCCATATCCTGAGTAGGAGACCAGTTGTTAAAGATGCTTTATAGATAAGAAATATCTTACCAAAGCTACGATTGCACATGGAGCCGTTAGTTTTGTGACTTGAAAAAGAGTACAGAAATATCTGAAAATACAGTTGCGTTTGGGATCATCCTCGAAGGATTTCCCTGGAGAATTTTCTTGCTGAAAGAAGAAAAAAAGGCAATATAAATATCCACTCAAGAAAATTTTTTTTTTTTTTTTTTGAGACGGAGTCTTGCTCTGTCACCCGGGCTGGAGTGCTGTGACAGGATCTCAGCTCACTGCAAGCTCCGCCTCCTGGGTTTACGCCATTCTCCTGCCTCAGCCTCCGGAGTAGCTGGGACTACAGGCGCCCGCCACCTCGTCCCGCTAGTTTTTTGTATTTTTAGTAGAGATGGGGTTTCACCGTGTTAGCCAGGATGGTCTTGATCTCCTGACCTCGTGATCCGCCCGTCTCGGCCTCCCAAAGTGCTGGGAATACAGGCTTGAGCCACCGCGCCCGGCCAAGAAAACTTTTTAAGTACTCTTAAGATGGCAGTGTTCCTTCCCATTTGCACCAACATGTCCCTTAAAATAATTTTGATGGGATAAAATGTCTTTTAGTTTTCAAAAATATAAACAGCGGGATCTTAAAATATTTTTGGTTTCCTGTAAACAGAGATGCTAAGGTGGTCCTGTGGCTATCATATGTCTAAAGAAGGAAGTTTTAAAATTTTTATAGCATTTAAACTGATTTAAATTTAAATTGTTTTCTAATTCTAGTCACAGAGATTGTGCATGTTTGTCAGGACTATTTACAAATATTTACATTGTTTGCTGCTATAGAAAATTATCTTTTAAAATGACGCATTTTGTTATCTGGATGGTATATTTACTCCCCTTAGCGCACTAATTAAACAAAGCTGCAAGTCAGCTCTTACTCCAGCATGCCCACTTGAGAACACTCCTTACATAAGATGATTAGACACAATAGAGGCGAGACTTAAAGGTGGGTGATTTTGACTTCAGCATGAACTAAACACAACTCTGTGAAACAAAAATAGAACCTCAAAGAAAGTGTCACTTACTGAAAGTGGATGTTTTGGCTCGTCAAAAATAGCCAGAGATCTATTTGCGTATCTATAAAATAAGAATGTGCATTTAAGAAATTAATTTGGGAATTGTCAACATCTTAGTAAAGTATCCTCTGGGAGTAGGGCATGGAGGGTGGAGAGAGATACATCTTGTTTGCTTTGATAAAATTCGTTCACCAAAACAGTTTTTGCAAATTTTTCTCCCTGATCCTGGCTTTCAGAGGGTCTCTTGACCTCTTTTTCTTCAGCACACAATGTCCTGAACTGTGAAGTGTTTTCTACATTGATCCAGATTTGCCTTTAAATATTGACCCCCACTAACAGGCAATGGTAATAAACTACATCTGTTTTCACCCCCCTACCCTCATGGTGGAACACAAGAACATTTTATAAAGCAGTAGTGGTTGGCAATAAAGTTTTTAGAGCTTTTATTAAATGTGAATGAGATTCAGATTTCCCAACTATTTCTTTATTATACTTTTATCATATTTGTTTAAGTAGTTTCAGTTACAAACTTAATTGCCTGTTTAATTTAAAAAAGCCAGTCTTTAATGAACTTTAAAAATCTAACACATTGTGTGCTCACTTAGGAAACCAGTGGTTCTTCAAATGTGGTTTGTGGACCCTGAGATTCCCTAGGAGACCCATGATGTCAAAACTTTCTTTTTTGAGACAAGGTTTTTCTGTTTCACCCAGGAGAGAGCACAGTGATACAAATATGGCTCACTGCAGGCTTGACTCCCTGGGCTCAAGCGATCCTCCTGCCTCAGCCTATCAAGTAGCTGGGATGAAATATGCACACCACCATGTTCAGCTAATTTTTAATTCTTTTTTGATATAGATGGGGTCTTGTCACATTACCCAGGCTAGTCTCAAACTCCTGGTCACAAGTAATTCTCCCACCTTGGCCTCCAAAGTGCTGGGGTTACAGGTGTCAACCACCACCTATGGCCCAAAATGTTCTTATAAGAATACTAATTAAACTTGAGAAGCTGCTTGAAAATAAAACATAAAAATAATTTATTATCTTCTAAAAGTGGTAAGACATTGCTTGCTTTCTCACTGTTCAACACTTGTAATAATTACATAAAAGCAAAAGTGGGTAAAACTGCTGGTTTCTCAGTATGAATAAGGGCCGTGGCACCGAATTATACTAGTATTCATTCCGCTCTTCACTGTCCCTTGCAGTTTTTATTAAAGTAGCCAGCTTCGCTTAAGAATGTCCTTGATGAAACAGTAAAAATTAATGGTGTTATTAAGTCTTGGCCTCTCTTTTTAGTACTCTAAGTAGAAAGTTCACATAAAGCACTTCTGCATACTGAAGTATGATGTTATGTTAAAAGAAAGCACTTATGATTTAACTGTGAGCTGAACAAGCCAGTTTTTCACAGAGCACCATTTCTATTGAAAGTATGACTGACTGTCATTCTCAAAAAGAAGCCAAGTGAGTCTGTCATTTCAAGGAAAATAACAAGTATTTGTTGTGCATAATAAATCTTAAGCTTTAAAGCTAAAAATCAGGACTTGGAAGACTCATTCCTACTACTGTGAGCTTGACAGCAACTCAATCTGTGAAGACGTTTTTATAATCGTGGTGATACTAATGAAAGTGAGTTTTTACACTATACATAAACATGAATTAGTATTTTCCAAATAGCCAATGCATAATATAAAAGTCAGTAAGGGGAAAGCTCCATGCAGTGTACAAGAAAGATCAGTGAGGATTAGTGGAATGAATTCATTGATATGTACAATCCCACTATAATTATTTTAATAAATCAGCACTTGTGGAGCTTTGGTGTGGTTAAAAATATCCACAATTACCTGAAAGCTTTAAAAACACACCTTTTTTGTACTATATATTTGCATGAGGCTAGGTCATCTTTTTAGTGCTTCTTTATGGTAAATCGCAAACAAGACATAAGCAAATACACTGTGGACCCTTGATAATTTCAGAGTGAACAGCATCTTACAGACCAGCCCACAGATGACTCACTTTCACACTGTGAAATACGCACTCTACAGCTTGTGTCTACAGTTAACACCTAACAGCGTGTGTCATATTATACAAAGTGATGAGCTGGAGTAACAAGGCAGGTTTTCGAAGAGCTCACCTGTGCTTTATGTTGTAATATATTGCCAAAGTCACACTATGGAGAGAAAAAAAATATTTTTAACTACTGATTTTATCACTTGTTTGGCCTGAAGATATGTTTTTAAAAGGGGGAGGAAGGAACCTTCTCAGTGGCCCTGAAATTCTCTCATTCAAAGCAGTACTATATGAGCACGTCTCTTTTGTTTTAGCTCCCTGGATTTATAGCAAAAATAGGAGAACCAAACTGCTAGGCAATACGCTGTTAGAAGACGTTTCTTGTATATTTGTTTGAGTTCTTTGTAGATTCTGGAAATGAGCCCTTTGTCAGATGAGTAGATTGCAAAAATTTTCTCCCATTCTGTAGGTTGCCTGTTCACTCTGATGGTAGTTTCTTTTGCTGTGCAGAAGCTCTTTAGTTTAATGAGATCCCATTTGTCAATTTTGGCTTTTGCTGCCGTTGCTTTTGGTGTTTTAGACATGAAGTCCTTGCCC
>NW_022335226.1:0-1215 GCF_002776525.5 Piliocolobus tephrosceles
TCTTTTTTATTTCTTTTTGTTTTATGCTATTACATTTTTTTATATTTTACAATTTTTTCAATTTTTTTTTCTTCCCGTAATTATTTAATTTTACACTAATTTAAATATGTATGTCAAAAATACACATTCGAAATTTTATAAAAAATAAAATATAATACTATTTCAGTTTTAGTTCATATGTAAGGAAAAATATGCGCATATTAATAAGAGAGTAAAATGTGTTGCGCATTATACAACAGTGATGTAAACTGTATATATTTGTGTATGTAAATACATATATTTAAATATATATACATATTCCTTTATAGTTTATAGTAAAATAAACTATTCGTTATTTCTGGTAAAAAAAAACAAAATTAGTCATTTTAATTCACAACTTGTTTAAAATATACTTAAGCTAGTATGTTAACATTTTAATAAAATTACTTTCTTTTTTTTTTTTCTAATGCATATTTGTTAATAAAACTTAAATGCGCAATTTAAAAAAAAAAAAAAAAAAAAAAAAAAATATTCTTTGCAAATGTATTTTTGTAAAATAGTTTTTAATAGTTAAAAATGTGTCCGACTATATATACGTACATATCCATATAAAAAGACAATTTTTAAAATATAAATTTTACAAAATAATACATCTTTTAAAATTAAAAAAATAAAATAAAAATAAGAAAAGCGAAAACGACATTGTAAAATACTTAAAACGTTTTATGTATATTAAAAAATATATATATTTAATTCTATAGAAGAAATACTTGTTTATATACTATTGAAAAAATACAGCATTATATAATTTGTACATTTTAATAATATATATAAATGAGAAAAAAAAAAAAAAAAAAATGTTTATAATTCATAGCATTAATTGTACAAAGGTTCTGCATTTTTTTTTTTTTTAACGTTTAATATAAACTAAAACAATAAATGTGATTTTGATTAATTAAAGGATATATAAAGTAAATTTCTAATTTTGCGTGTTTTACCTTTGTACAAAAGACAACGGAAAAGATATTGCCAAATAAAATACAAATATAAAAAAATTTATTGTAGTTCATTAACTACGTCTGAATAAACATTTAACATAAATGGGATTAGACATATGTTTAAACAATATATAAAAAAAATCTTAAAAAAATTAGCATGCACTTAATTTTATATATATAAACGTACTTATGTATGTGTAGATAAATAAAAACATCTAAGCAAATGTTCATATTTAAG
>NW_022335227.1:0-11557 GCF_002776525.5 Piliocolobus tephrosceles
TTGGAGATTGCTTGAGGTCCACTCCAGACCCTGTTTGCCTGGGTATCAGCAGCAGAGGTTGCAGAAGATAGAATATTGCTGAACAGCGAGTGCACCTGTCTGATTCTTGCTTTGGAAGCTTCCTCTCAGGGGTGTACTCCACCCTGTGAGGTGTGGGGTGTCAGACTGCCCCTAGTGGGGGATGTCTCCCAGTTAGGCTACTCAGGGGTCAGTGACCCACTTGAGCAGGCAGACTGCCCCTTCTCAGATCTCAACCTCTGTGTTGGGAGATCCACTGCTCTCTTCAAAGCTGTCAGACAGAGTCGTTCACGTCTGGACAGGCCTCTGCTGCTTTAGCTGAGCCCTGTCCCCAGAGGCCGAGTCTACAGAGACAGGCAGGTTTCCTTGAGCTGCTGTGAGCTCCACCCAGTTCGAGCTTCCCAGTGGCTTTATTTACCTACTTAAGCCTCAGTGATGGCGGGCACCCCTCCCCCAGCCTCGCTGCTGCCTTTCGATTAGATTGCCACAGACTGCTGTGTTAGCAAGGAGGGAGGCTCCGTGGGCGTGGGACCCTCCCGGCCAGGTGTGGGATGTAATCTCCGATGTGCCGGTGTTACAGCGCAGTATTGGGGTGGGAGTTACCCGATTTTCCAGGTGTTGTGTGTCTCAGTTCCCCTGGCTAGGAGAAGGGACTCCCTTCCCCCTCGCGCTTCCCAGGTGAGGCGATGCCTCGCGCTGCTTCAGCTCTCGCTGGTCGGGCTGCAGCAGCTGACCAGCACTGATTGTCCGGCACTCCCGAGTGGGATGACCCCAGTACCTCAGTTGAAAATGCAGAAATCACCGGCCTTCTGTGTTGCTCGCGCTGGGAGATGGACACTGAAGCTCTTCCTATTCGGCCATGTTGCTCTGCCCCTCCTCGTTGATCAGTTTTCTAACACTGTTTATATTTAGCATGAGAAGGGATATTCGGGAGCGCTTTGAGGCTTACGGTGAAAAAGGAAATATGTTCAGATAGAAACAATAGAGACATACGGCATCAAGGAAACCCTTTTGGATAAAGAGGTACCAAGGAATATTCGGGAGCATATTCAGGACTATGGTGAAAAGGGATATAGCCTAAGACGAAAACCGGAAAGAAGCTTTCTGTGAAAGAGCTCTGTGATATGTGAATTCATGTCACATAGATAAAGCTTTCTTTACATTATGGAGCTAGGAAACTTTTTCATGAATGGATCAATGAAGTGACATTCAGGAGCACATTCGGGACTATGGTGAAAAAGGAAATCTCTTCAGATAAAAACTAGCAAGAAGATTTCTGTGAATCCGCTTTGTGCTAGTTCATTGATTTCACATAGATAAAGCTTTCTTTACATTACACTGCTTGGAAACTCTGTCATGGACGGATTAGCAATGGGACATTCGGGAGCACATTCAAGACTATGGTGAAAAAGGAAATATCTTCAAATAACAACCAGAGAGAAGCTTTCTCAGAAACTGCTTTGTGATGTGTGCATTCCACTCAGGGAGTATCACGTCTTTTCTCATAAGCCAGTGTTTGAATACTGTTCCTGTAAAACCGAAAATATGATATTTCGGAGTGCTTTGAAGACTGTTTCAAAAAGTGAACTATCATCAAATAAAACCCAGAAAGCGGTGTTTCAAGAAATTGTTCTCTGATATGTGCATTCAGTTCACAGAGTTAAAGCTTACTCTACATTGCCCAGTTTGGAAACTCTGTCTTGAGGTATCTGTGAAGGGATATTAAGTGGCACTCTGAGGCCTGTGGTGAGCAAGGAAATGTCTTCCATTGAAAACTGGAGAAATGCTTACTGAGAAACTGCTTTGTGACGTGTGTTTTCATCTCATAGAGTTAAAGCATTCTTTGGATTGAGCAGTTTGAAATCACTGTTTCTGTGCAACCTGAGAAAGGATACGTGGGAATGCTTTTTAGAATATGCTCAAAAGCAAATGCCCTCAGATAAAAACCAGAAGGAAACTTTCTGTGAAACTGCTCTGTGTCATGTGAATTCCAATCATACAGTTCAGCTTCACTTTTCATTGACCAGTATTCTAACACTGTGTTTAGTCTGAGAAGGGATATTTGGAGGGCTTTGAGGCTTATGGTGGAAACGGAAATATCTTCAGATAGAAATAGGGGAGAAGCTTTTCGAGAACCTGCTTTGTGATGAGTGCATTCCACTCACAGAGTTATACCTTTCTTCTCATAGAGGATTGGGTAATACCTTTTGGAGAAAAAATGACTAATGGACA
This sequence comes from Piliocolobus tephrosceles, assembly GCF_002776525.5. Lineage (NCBI taxonomy): Eukaryota > Metazoa > Chordata > Mammalia > Primates > Cercopithecidae > Piliocolobus > Piliocolobus tephrosceles. The sequence continues at coordinate 2,251 of NW_022335227.1, forward strand.
TTCACGAGTATATGGAGGGCTATGGTAAAAAAGGAAATATCCTCAGACAATAAGTGGAAAGAAGCTTTCTGAGAAACTGCTTTGTGATGTGTGCATTCCACTCAGGGAGTTATACCTCTTTTCTCAAAAGGCAGTGTTTGAACACTGTTCCTGTAAAACTGAAAAAGTGATATTTTGGGGCACCTTGAAGACTATGGTGAAAGGTGAAATATCCTCAAATAAAACTTAGAAAGAAGTATTCCAAGAAGCTGTTCTCTGATATGTGCATTCATTTCACGAGTTAAGGCTAACTCTACATTGCCCAGTTTAGAAACTCTGTCTATGAGGAATCTGCGAAGGGATATGAAGTGACGCCCAGATGCCTATGGTGAGCAAGAAAATGTCTTCCGTTGAAAACTGGAGAGAAGCTTTCTGAGCAACTGCTTTGTGACGTGTGTATTCATGTCATAGAGTTCAATCATTCTTTGGATTGAGCAGTTTGAAATCACTCTTTCTGTGGAATCTGAGGAAGGACATTTAGGAACACTCTTTAGAATATGGAGGAAGAAATATCCTCAGATAAAAACCGGAAGGAAGCTTTCTGTGAAACTCCTAGGTGTCATGTGCATTCCTCTACCACAGTTAAGCTTCTCTTTTCATTGAGCAGTTTTCTAACACTGTTTATGTTTAGCATGTGAAGGAATATTCTTGAGCGTTTTGAGGCTTATGGTGAAAATGGAAATATGTTCAGATAGAAACTGGAGAGAAGCTTTCCGAGGAACCGCTTTGTGATGTGTGCATTCCACTCACAGTGTTATACATCTCCTCTCAGACAGCATCATGGAGACCATTTTGGAGAGAAAGGCACCAAGGGATATTCGGGAGCATATTGACGCCTATGATAAAAAAGGAAATAGCCTCAGACAAAAACTGCAAAGAAGCTTTCTGTGAAAGTGCTCTGGAATATGTGTATTTATCTCACATAGATAAAACTTTCTTTACATTACACAGCCTGGAAATTCATCATGGACGGATCCGCAAAGGGACATTCGCGTCACATTCAGTCCTATGGTGAAAAAGGAAATATCATCAGATAAAAACTGAAGAGAAGCTTTCTGAGAAACTGCTTCGTGATGTGTGGATTCCACTCAGGGAGTTATGCCTCTTTTCTCATAAGGCAGTGTTTGAACACTGTTTCTGTAAAACCGAAAATGTGATAATTCGGAGCGCAATGAAGACTATGATGAAAAATGAACTATGCTAAAATAAAAGCCAGAAAGAAGCGTTGCATGAAACTGCTCTATGACTTGTGCATTCATTTCACAGTTTTAAAGCTAACTCTACATTACCCAATTTAGAAACTCTGTCTTTGAGGAATCTGCGAAGGGATATCTAGTGTCGCCCGGAGACCAGTGGTGAGCAATTAAATGACTTTCGTTGAAAAGTGGAGAGAAGCTTTCTGAGCAACTGCTTTGTGATGTGTGTGTTCATCTCATAGAGTTGAATCATTCTTTGGATTGAGCAGTTTGAAATCAGTGTTTCTGTGGAACCAGAGAAAGGACATTTGGGAATGCCCTTTACAATATGCTGAAAAAGAAATAACAACAGATCAAAACCAGAAGGAAGCTTTCTGTGAAGTTGCTCTGTGTCATTTGAATTCCACTTGCACAGTTCGGGTTCTCTTTTCATTGAACAGTATTTCAACACTGTTTTTGTTTAGTCTCTGTAGGGATAATCGGGAGTACATTGAGACTTATGGTAAAAATCGAAATATCTTCAGATAGAAACTGGAGAGAAGCTTTCCGAGGAGCTGCTTTGTGATGTGTGCATTCCATTCACAGAGTTATACCTCTTTTCTCATACAGCATTGGGAAAACCCTTTTGGAGAAAAATGTACCAAGGAGTATTCGGGAGCATATTGATGACTGTGGTGAAAAGGGTAATAGCCTCAGAAAAATACTGGGAAAAACCTTTCTGTGAAACTTCTCTGTTCTATGTGTTTTCATCTCACATAGATAAAACTTCCTTTACATTATGCTGCTTGGAAACTCTGTCAGGGCTGGATCCACGAAGGGGCATTCGAGAGACCTTTCAGGACTATGGTGAAAAAAAAATCCTCAGATAAGCACTGGAAATAATCTTTCTGTGAATCTGTTTTTGGCTATGTTTATCATCTCACATAGCTAAAGCTTTCTTTACATTGCGCAGCTTGGAAACTTCGTCTTGGACGGATCCGTGAAGGGATATTCAGGATCACGTTCAGACCTATGGTGAAAAAGGAAGTATTTACAGATAAAAATTGGAGAGAAGCTTTCTGAGAAACATCTTTGTGATGTGTGAATTCTACTCAGGGAGTTATACCTCTTTTCTCATAAAGCAGTGTTTGAACACTGGTTCCTGTAAAACCAAAAAATTGATAATTCTGAGCGCATTGAAGACTATGGCAAGAAGTGAAATATCCTCAGATAAAACTCTGAAAGAAGCTTTCCAAGAAATTGGTCTCTAATATGTGCATTCATTTCACAGAGATAAAGGTTACTCTACATTGCCCAATTTTCATACTCTGTGTTTGAGGAATCTGCAAAGGAATGTGTAGTGGTGCCTGGAGGCCTGTGTTGAGCAAGGAAATGTATTCCGGGGAAAACTGCAAAGAAGGTTTCTGAGCAACTGCTTTGTAATGTGTATATGCATCTCATAGATTTAAACCACTCTTTGGATTGAGAAGTTTCAAATTACTGTTTCTGTGGAATATGAAAAAGAACAATTTGGAACACTCTTTAGAATATGGAGAAAGAAATATCCTCCAATAAAAACCAGACAGAAGCTTTGTGTGAAACTGCTATGTGTCATGTGAATTCCTCTCACTCAGTTAAGCTTCTCTTTTCATTGAGCAGTTTTCTAACACTGTTTATATTTAGTGTGCAAAGTGAAATTCGGGAGCACTGTGGAGCTTACAGTGAAAAAGGAAATAATTCAGATAGAAATTGGAGAGAAGCTTTCTGAGGAGCTGCTTTGTGATGTGTGCATTTCACTCACAGTGTTACGACTCTTTTCTCATACAGCATCAGGGAAACACTTTTGGAGAAAAAGGTACCAAGGCATACTCAGGAAAACATTCAGGACTATGGTGAAAAGGGAAACAGCCTCAGACAAAAGCTGGAAAGAAGCTTTCTGTGAAACTGCTCGTGATATGTGAATTCATGTCACATAGATAAAGCTTTCCTTACATTACGCAGCTTGGAAACTCTGTTATGGATGGATCCGGGAAGAGACATTCGGGAGCTCATTCAGGACTATTGTGAAAAAGAAAATGTCTTCAAATAAAAACTGGAAAGAAGCATTCTGTGAATCTGTTTTTTGCTATGTTTATTCATCTCACATAGATAAAGCTTTCTTTACAGTACGCACCTTGGAAACTCGGTTAGGGACGGATCCGCGAAGGGACTATTGGGAGTACATTCAGGCCTATGTTGAAAAAGGAAATATCTTCAGATAAAAATTGGAAAGAAGGTTTCAGAGAAACTGCTTTGTGATGTGCGCATTCCACTCAGGGGGTTACACCTCTCATCTCATAAGACAGTGTTTGAAAACTGTTCCTGTAAAACCCAAAAAGTGTTATTTTGGAGCGCATTGAACACTATGGCGAAAAGTGAAATATCCTCAAATAAAACCCAGAAAGAAGTGTTCCAAGAAACTGCTCTCTGATATGTGAATTCATTTCAGAGAGGTAAAGTGTACTCTACATTGCCCAGCTTGGAAATTCTGTCTTTGAGGAATCTCTGAAGAGATATTAAGTGGAGAACAGAGTCCTGTGGTGAGCAAAGAAATGTCTTCCGTTGAAAACTGGAGAGATGCTTTCTGAGAAACTGCTTTGTGACGTGTGTATTCATCTCATAGAGTAAAACCATTCTTTGGATTGAACAGTTTGAAATCACTGTTTCTGTGGAACTGGAGAAAGGACATTTGGGAACGCTCTTTAGATATGCTAAAAAAGAAATACACTCAGGTAAAAACCAAAAGGAAGCTTTCTTTGAAACTGTTCTCTGTCGTGTGAATTACACTCGCACACTTCAACTTCTCTTTTCGTTGAGCAGTATTCTAACACTATGTTTAGTCTTCGACGGAATATTCGGGAGCACTTTGAGGCTTATAGTGAAAACGGAAATAGCTTCAGATAGAAAATGGAGAAAAGCTTTCCAAGGACCTGCTTTGAGACGTGTGCATTCCACTCACAGAGTTATACCTTTCTTCCCATAGAGTTTTGGGGAATCTCTTTTGGAGAAAAAGCTACCAACTGACATTCGGAAGTATATGGACGGCTATGGTAAAAAAGGAAATATCCTCAAACAATAAGTGGAAAGAAGCTTTCTGAGAAACTGCTTTGTGATGTTTGCATTCCACTCAGGGAGTTATACCTCTTTTCTCATAAGGCAGTGTTTAAACACTGTTCCTGTAAAACCAAAAAAATGATATTTCGGAGCGCATTGAAGACTATGGCAATAAAGGAATGATCCCCAAATAAAACCCAGAAAGAAGCATTCCAGGAAACTGCTTTCTGATATGTGCATTCATTTCACAGTGTTAAACATTACTCTACATTGCTCAATTTGGAAACTCTGTCTCTGAGGAATCTACGAAGGCATACTTAGTGGCGCCCGGAGGCCTGTGGTGAGCAACGACATGTCTTCTGGTGAAAAATTGAGAGAAGCTTTCTGACCAACTGCTTTAGATGTGTGTATTCATCTCATAGAGTTAAGCCATTCTTTGGATTGAGCAGTTTGAAATGACTGTTTCTGTGGAATCTGAGGAAATACATTTTGGAATGCTCTTTAGAATATGGAGAAGGAAACCTCCTCAGATAAAAACCAGAAGGAAGCTTTCTGTGAAACTGCTATGTGTCGTGTGAGTTCCTCTCACTCAGTTAAGCTTTTCTTTTCATTGAGCAGTTTTCTAACACTGTTTTCGTTTAGCGTGTGAAGGGATATCCGGGAGCGCTTTGAGGCTAAGGGTGAAAAAGTAAATATGTTCAGATAGAAACCGGAGAGAAACTTTCCAAGTAACTGCTTTGTGAAGTATGCATTCCACTCACAGTGTTATACCTCTCTTCTCATACAGCATCGTTGAAACCCTTTTGGAGAAAAAGGTTCCAAGTGATATTTGGGAGCATATTGATGCCTATGGTGGAAAGAGAAATAGCCTCAGACAAAAACTGGAAAGAAGCTTTCTATTAAACTGCTCTGTCTTATGTGCATTCATCTCACATAGATAAAGCTTTCTGTGTAATACGCACTTTGGAAAGTCAGTCATGGACGGATCCGTGAAGAGACATTCGGGAGCTGATTCAGTACCATGGTGAAAAAGGAAATATCTTCAGATAAAAACTGGAAAGAAGCATTCTATGAATCTGCTTTTTGCTATGTTTACTCCCCTCACATTGATAAAGCTTTCTTTACATTACACAGCTTGGAAACTCCCTCATGGATGGATCCGAGAAGGGACATTCGGGAGCACATTCAGGTCTATGATGATAAAGGAAATATCTTCAGATAAAAACTGGAGTGAAGCTTTCTGAGAAACTGCTTTGTGATATGTGCATTCCACTCAGGGATTTATAACACTTTTCTCATAAGACTCTGTTTGAACACTGTTCCTGTATAACCGAAAAAGTGATATTTCGGAGAGCATTGAAGACTATACCAAAAAGGAAACTATCCTCATATAAAACCCAGAAAGAAGTGTTCCAAGAAACTGCTCTCTGATATGTGCATTCATTTCACAGAGTTAAAGCGTACTCTACATAGCCCAGTTTGGAAACTGTATCTTTGAGGAATCTGTGAAGGTATATTAAGTGGCACCCGGAGGCCTGTGGTGAGTAAGGGAATGTCTTCCGTTGAAAACCGAAGAGAAGTTTTTGAGCAACCGCTTTGTGATGTGTGTATTCATCTCATAGAGTTAAATCATTCTTTGGGTTGAGCAATTTGAAATCAATGTTCCTGTGGAACCTGAGAAAGGACATTGGGAATGCTCTTTGGAATATGCTGAAAAAGAAATACCCTTAGATGAAAACCAGAAGGAAGCTTTCTGTGAAACTTCTCTGTGTTGTGTGAATTCCACTTGCACAGTTATGCCTCTCTTTTCATTGATCTAACATTCTAACACTGATTTTGTTTCTTCTGCAAAGGGATATTCGACAGCACTTTGTGGCTTATGGTGAAAATGGAAACACCTTTAGATAGAAAGTTAAAAGAAGCTTTCTGAGGAACTGCTTTGTGACGTGTGCATTCCATTCACAGTGCTTTACCTCTCTTCTCATACAGCATTGGGGAAACTCTTTTGAAGAAAAAGGTATCAAGGGATATTCGGGAGCATATTGATGCCTAGGGAAAGGCGAAAAGGGAAGTAGCATCAGAAAAAAACGAGAAAAGGGAAGTAGCATCAGAAAAAAACGAGAAAGAAGATTTCTGTGAATCTGCTCTGTGATATGTGTATTCATCTCACAGAGATAAAGCTTTCTTTATGTTACGCAACTTGTAAACTCTGTCATGGATGGATCCACAAAGACATTCGGGAGCACATTCAGGAGTATGGTGAAAAAGGAAATATCCTTAGATAAAAACTGGAAAGAAGTTTTCTGTGATTCTGCTTTTAGCTATGTTTGTTCATTTCACATAGATAAGGGTTTCTTTACATTACGCAGCCTGGAAACTCCGTCATGGAAGGATCCACAAAGGGACATTCGGGAGCACATTCTGGACTATGGTGGAAAAGATAATATCTTCAGATCAAAACCACAGAGAAGCTTTCTGAGAAACTGCTTTGTGATGTGTGCATTCCACTGAGGCAGTTATACCTCTTTTCTCATAAGGCAGTACTGGAACACTATTCTTGTAAAACCGAAATGTGATATTTCCGAGTGCACTGAAGACTATAGCGAAAAGTGAAATATCCTCAAAACGCAGAAAGAAGCATTCCAAGAAACTGCTCTCTGATATGTGCATTCATTTCACAGAGTTAAAACTTACTCTGCATTGCCCAGTTTGGAAACTCTGTCTTTGAGGAATCTGTGAAGGGATATTAAGTGGTGCCTGGAGGCCTGTGATGAGCAACGAAATACCTTCCAATGAAAACTGGAGAGAAGCTTTCTGAGCAACTGCTTTGTAATGTGTGTATTCATCTCATAGAGTTAAACCTTTCTTGGGATTGATCAGTATGAAATCACTGTTTCTATGGAATCTGAGGAATTACATTTTGGAAGGCACTTTAGAATGTGGAGAAAGAAATATCCTCAGATTAAAAAAAGGAAGCATTCTTTGAAACTCTGTCTTTGAGGAATCTGCAAAGGGATATTAAGTGATGCCCGGAGGCCTCTGGTGAGCAAGGAAATGTCTTCCAATGAAAAATGGAGAGAAGCTTTCTGAGAAACTGGTGTGTTATATGTGTATTCACCACATAGAGTTAAGTCATTCTTTGGATTGAGCAGTTTGAAATCACTGTTTCTGTGGAATCTGAAGAAGGACATTTGGGAATGCTTCTTTAGAATATGGAGAAAGAAATATTCTGAGATAAAAACCAGAAGAAAGCTTTCTGTGAAACTGCTGTGTGTCGTGTCAATTCCTCTCACTCAGTTAAGCTTCCATTTTCATTGAGAAGTTTTCTTAAACTGTTTATGTTCAGCATGAGAAAGGATATTCGGGAACACTTTGAGTCTTACGGTGAAAAAGAAAATATATTCAGATAGACACTTGAGAGAAGCTTTCCAAGGAACTGGTTTATGACATGTGCATTCCACTAAAGGAATTTTAACTCTTCTCTCATAAGGCACAGTTTGAACACTGTTCCTGTAAATCCTAAAAATAGATATTTCACAACACATTGAAGACTATGGTGAAAAGTGAAATATCCTCAAATAAAACACAAAAAGAAGTGTTTCAAGAAACAACTCTCTGTCATGGGCATTCATTTCACAGGGTTAAAGCTTACACTACATTGCCCAGTTTGGAAACTCTGTCTCTGAAGAATCTGCGAAGGGATATTAAGTGGCACCTGGAGGCCTGTGGTGAGCAAGGAAATGTCTTCCATTGAAAACTGGAGAGAAGCTTTCTGAGAAGCTGCTGTGTGATGTGTGTATTCACCACATAGAGTTAAACCATTCTTTGGATTCAGCAGTTTGAAATCACTGTTTCTGTGGAATCTGAGGAAGGACATTTGGGAATGCTCTGTAGAATACGGAGAAAGAAATATTCTGAGATAAAAACCAGAAGGAAACTTTCTGTGAAACTGCTATGAGTCGTGTGAATTCCTTTCGCTAAGTTAAACTTCCAGTTTCATTGAGAAGTTTTCTTAAACTGTTCATGTTCAGCATGCGAAAGAATATTCGGGAGCACTTTGAGTCTTATGGTGAAAAAGAAAATATATTCAGATAGAAACTGGAGAGAAGCTTTCCGAGGAACTGCTTTGTGACATGTGCATTCCACTCTGAGTTTTACCTTTCTTCTCATAGACAATTGAGGAATCCATTTTGGAGAAGAAGCGACCAAGTTACATTCAGGAGTATATGGATGGCTATGGTGAAGAAGGAAATGTCCTCACACTAAAACTGTAAAGAAGCTTTCTGTGAAACTGCTTTGTGATAGATATGTTGATTCATCTTACATAGGTAAAACTTTCTTTATATTATGCAGTTTGGAAACTACGTCATGGAAAGATCCACTAAGGGACATTCGGGAGCACATTCAGGCCTATGGTGAAAAAGGAATTATCTTCAGATGAAAACTGGAGGGAAGCTTTCTTAGAAACTGCTTTGGGATGTGTCTATTCCACTCAGCCAGTTATACCTCTTTTCGCCTAAAGCAGTGTTTGAAGACTCTTCCTGTAAAACCAAAAAAATGATATTTTGGAGTGCATTAAAGACTATGGTGAAAAGTGAAATATCCTCAAATAAAATCCAAAAAGAATCGTTCGAATAAACTGCTCTCTGATATGTGCGTTTATTTCACAGAGATAAAGCTTACTCTATGTGCCCAGTTTGGAAACTGTGTCTTTTTTTTTTTTTTATACTTTAAGTTCTAGGGTACATGTGCATAACGTGCAGGTTTGTTACATATGTATACTTGTGCCATCTTGGTGTGCTGCACCCATCAACTCGTCAGCACCCATCAATTCATCATTTATATCAGGTATAACTCCCCAATGCAATCCCTCCCCTCTCCCCCTCCCCATGATAGGCCCCAGTGTGTGATGTTCCCCTTCCCGAGTCCAAGTGAGCTCATTGTTCAGTTCCCACCTATGAGTGAGAACATGCGGTGTTTGGTTTTCTCTTCTTGTGATA
>NW_022335228.1:0-2149 GCF_002776525.5 Piliocolobus tephrosceles
GGCCATGAGGAAGCCAGCTTTCTTGGCCACCCCTCGGGCCTGTGCCACGTGCCCAGTCAGCTCCTCTTGTCGCTAAAGCTGCAGAACACGCTGCTCAGCCATGGCAGTGCCACATCGTACAGGCCACAGAAGCTGGCCTTGTACCCGGGGGTGTTCAGGAACAGCAGCACTGAGCTCAGGGCCTCTGGGTCTTCCCAGTCGTCCTCAGCTTCCAAGCAGAAGGAGGGCTCCTCAGGGTCCTGCAAGCTCACGTTGCTGGATGCCGCACAGAGACCCAAGGACGCTGGCTCCTGGGGGCAGCCTGGGCAGGACTTGCATTGTTCCAGAACATTCTTCACCTTCTGCAGGGTCTCCTGTGGCTCTGGGCCCAGGCAAGGTGGAGGTATTTCTGCAAGTCACAAAAACACCTGGACAGATTAGAGTCCAGCAGTGAGTCCTTGGTCCACTGGGGACAGGATCCCCGCATCCCCGCCCTCTGTGTCCCTAGTGCAGCTTGCCATGAGCCCTTGAGAATTATGTGCAATGCAAAGCCGGGGCCTGGAGCACGTAGGAACTCCGGCACTATGGGGACAGAGAGAACACGCACGCCCGTGGCCCGACTCTCCTACAAAATCACCCTCCTGTCCTGCTTTGTCGCCCACCTGACAGCATGGTTTGAGGAGACTATGTCAGCTCAGTGATCCCTCAGAGATGCCTTTCCCTTTAGAAAGAATCAAAGCCTTCTAACTGGACCCATGTATATGCAGCACCACAACTACAAATGTAACTTCTGTCAGCATATTGGGCCCCCCGATGGGGTACAGGAATCCATGAAATCCTCAACAGCCAATCAGAGCTACTGATCAGCTCAAAAGCTGCTATGCAAAATTGGTAAAGCCACCAACGGCACAGGACAGGGGTGTTGTACCTAGGTACCCAGCTCCGTGCAGGGACACGGACCATCCCTGCAGGAAGGATGGGAAAGCTTCCAGGCCCCTGTGGCCACCTTCACCTTGGAGGGTCTGAAATCCTGAAGCCCACAGTTCCTAAAGGGTTAACAAAGGCCAGGCTGCTCAAGTAGCCTGGCACCTGCTGGCTTCCGTGGATTCCTAGCCAAAGCCCCCTTCCAGAGGTGAGCAAACAAGCGCATTTCCTGTTGGAAAACCTGGGATGAAAGGAGGCATTACTGGGAAGGAAAAAACCTAGATTTAAGCAGACTCTGTTTCAAGCTCACATGTAAAATATATTTTCAATACAAACTGTCTCCTTATTCGTCTGTAAAGCCTTGGAATTAAAAACATAAATATGATTTAGAGACAAATGTCTGACTTGACTACACTAGATTAGCTAAGAAATCTCCCCCACCCGGCAGAGGCAGAGAGCCCCTCCCAGCCACCACCCTGGCCTCCAGGGCAGCTGGAGAGCGACATGCCTTTGCTCCAGGGACTTTGGCAGAGGGTGGAACCACCCCCTCCCCGAGGCAAACCTACAACAGCCTTCCCTTCCCCACTGGTTCCTGGGCCTCCTCTGGGACCTTGTGCTGCATCCCAAATGTACTGGGATGGATCCCATTCCCAGGGAACTTCCAAGGGTCCTTGGGGTGTCCACATCCCCAGGCTGTCCACATGCCTGTGTGAGGGGAAGAGACAGAGCCGTAGAGGGGAGACGGGAGGGCCTCCCTGAATCAGCCCCTCAGGAAGGAGCAGACCCTTCAGCGACCTAGGTTGAGGCCCCTGCAACTTAAGGCTCTGAATTCTGCCACTCACTGAGGGCTGTGTGGCCTCCCATCTCTGAGGCAGAGCACAGGATGAGCTGCAGCCTCTCCAGGTCATGAGAAAGGAACCCACAGCTACATGTGGGCCCCAGCAGTGGAAAGGATGCCCCACCTCAGTCGGGGACCAGGCGGGGGCCAGCATGTTCACTGGAAGAAATGTGGGACCCCACGGCCTCCAGTGCCAGAGCAGACAGGAGGTTCAGGCCCACCTCAGGCGACGTCCCCCAAGTCCCCAGCCCAAACCATAGAGGGGTGACAGCCGGATCCAATGCCCACCATACTCAGCTCTGTCACCTATGCCGGCGTTACCCCAAGGCCCAGCTCATAACCAGAGGAAGACTGAGCCACTGGCAAAACTCACATTGTTCCTGCGACTGCTCGATCTCAACTTCCTCT
>NW_022335230.1:0-3249 GCF_002776525.5 Piliocolobus tephrosceles
CTTGGTGCAGAGATGAGTTCAATTCCTGGATATCCTTGTTAACTTTCTGTCTCGTTGATCTGTCTAATGTTGACAGTGGAGTGTTGAAGTCTCCCATTATTATTGTATGGGAGTCTAAGTCTCTTTGTAAGTCTCTAAGGACTTGCTTTATGAATCTGGGTGCTCCTGTATTAGGTGCATATATATTTAGGATAGTTAGCTCTTCCTGTTCAATTGATCCCTTTACCATTATGTAATGGCCTTCTTTGTGTCTTTTGATCTTTGATGGTTTAAAGTCTATTTTATCAGAGACTAGGATTGCAACCCCTGCTTTTTTTTTTTGTTCTCCATTTGCTTGGTAGATCTTCCTCCATCCCTTTATTTTGAGCCTATGTATGTCTCTGCATGTGAGATGGGTCTCCTGAATACAGCAGACTGATGGGTCTTGACTCTTTATCCAGTTTGCCAGTCTGTGTCTTTTAATTGGAGCATTTAGTCCATTTACATTTAAGGTTAATACTGTTATGTGTGATCTTGATCCTGCCATTATGATATTAACTGGTTATTTTGCTCGTTAGTTGATGCAGTTTCTTCCTAGCCTCGATGGTCTTTACATTTTGGCATGCTTTTGCAATGGCTGGTACCGGTTGTTCCTTTCCATGTTTAGGGCTTCCTTCAGGGTCTCTTGTAAGGCAGGCCTGGTGGTGACAAAATCTCTAAGCATCTGGTTATCTGTAAAGGATTTTATTTCTCCTTCACTTATGAAACTTAGTTTGGCTGGATATGAAATTCTGGGTTTAAAATTCTTTTCTTTAAGAACGTTGAATATTGGCCCCCACTCTCTTCTAGCTTGTAGAGTTTCTGCCGAGAGTTCTGCTGTTAGTCGGATGGGCTTCCCTTTGTGGGTAACCCGACCTTTCTCTCTGGCTGCCCTTAAGATTTTTTCCTTCATTTCAACTTTGGTGAATCTGGCAATTATTGTCTTAGAGTTGCTCTTCTCGAGGAGTATCTTTGTGGCGTTTTCTGTATTTCCTGAATTTGAATGTTGGCCTTCCCCACTAGGTTTGGGAAGTTCTCCTGGATGATATCCTGAAGAGTGTTTTCCAACTTGGTTCCATTTTTCCCCCACTTTCAGGCACCCCAATCAGACGTAGATTTGGTCTTTTGACATAATCCCATACTTCTTGCAGGCTTTGTTCATTTCTTTTTCTTCTTTTTTCTTTTGGTTTCTCTTCTTGCTTCATTTCATTCATTTGATCCTCAATCACTGATACTCCTTTTTCCAGTTGATCGAGTCAGTAACTGAAGCTTGTGCATTTGTCACGTATTTCTCGTGTCATGGTTTTCATCTCTGTCATTTCGTTTATGACCTTCTCTGCATTAATTAATGTAGCTGTCAATTCTTCCACTCTTTTTTCAAGATTTTTAGTTTCTTTGCTCTGGGTACATAATTCCTCCTTTAGCTCTGAGAAGTTTGATGGACTGAAGCCTTCTTCTCTCATCTCGTCAAGGTCATTCTCTGACCAGCTTTGATCCATTGCTGGTGATGAGCTGCGCTCCTTTGCAGGGGGAGATGCGCTCTTATTTTTTGAATTTCCAGCTTTTCTGCCCTGCGTTTTCCCCATCTTTGTTGTTTTATCTGTCTCTGGTCTTTGATGATGGTGACGTACTGATGGGGTTTTGATATAGGTGTCCTTCCTGTTTGATAGTTTTCCTTCTGACAGTCAGGGCCCTCAGCTGTAGGTCTGTTGGAGATTGCTTGAGGTCCACTCCAGACCCTGTTTTCCTGGGTATCAGCAGCAGAGGTTGCAGGAGATAGAATATTGCTGAACAGCGAGTGTACCTGTCTGATTCTTACTTTGGAAGCTTCCTCTCAGGGGTGTACTCCACCCTGTGAGGTGTGGGGTGTCAGACTGCCCCTAGTGGGGGATGTCTCCCAGTTAGGCTACTCAGGGGTCAGGGACCCGTTTGAGTAGGCAGTCTGTCCCTTCTCAGATCTCAACCTCCGTGTTGGGAGATCCACTGCTCTCTTCAAAGCTGTCAGACAGAGTCGTTTGCATCTGCAGAAGTTCTGCTGCTTTTTTGTTGTTGTTATTTAGCTGTGCCCTGTCCCCAGAGGTAGAGTCTACAGAGACAGGCAGGTTTCCTTGAGCTGCTGTGAGCTCCACCCAGTTCGAGTTTCCCAGCTGCTTTGTTTACCTACTTAAGCCTCAGCAATGGCGGGCGCCCCTCCCCCAGCCTCGCTGCTGCCTTGCGGTTAGATCACAGACTGCTGTGCTAGCAATGAGGGAGGCTCTGTGGGTGTGGGACCCTCATGGCCAGGTGTGGGATATAGTCTCCTGGTGTGCCCGTTTGCTTAAAGCACAGTATTGGGGTGGGAGTTACCCAATTTTCCAAGTGTTGTGTGTCTCAGTTCCCCTGGCTAGGAAAAGCCCTTCCCCCTTGCCCTTCCCAGGTGAGGCGATGCCTCACCCTGCTTCAGCTCTTGCTGGTCGGGCTGCAGCAGCTGACCAGCACTGATTGTCCGGCACTCCCCAGTGAGATGACCCCAGTACCTCAGTTGAAAATGCAGAAATCACCGGTCTTCTGTGTTGCTCGCGCCGGGAGTTGGAGACTGGAGCTGCTCCTATTCGGCCATCTTGCTCCGCCCCCCAAATTATTTTTATTATAAAGTAATGTTAGTCTTTTCCCACCCTGTTCTCACAATCTAAAGAAGCATCTGATTATTTTGTTGTTCTAAAAAGCAACATCCCTTTGCTTACATAATAACAGTATGGCCAGTAGGGAAGCATAAGAGTTAACAATTTATTTTGTTTTAAGGGATCAAACAAAACAACTGTTTTATTTATTTTTAACTTTTATTTTAAGTTCAGGGGTACAAGTACAGGTTTATTACATAGATAAACTTTTGTCATGAGTATTTGTAGTACAGATTATTTCATGACCCAGGTATTAAGCCTAGTACTCACTGGTTATTTTGCTTGATCCTCTCCCTCCTCCCAACCTTCACCCTTCAACAAGCCCCAGTTTGTGTTGTTACCCTCTATGTGTCCATGTGTTCTCTTCCTTGTCAGTGAGAACATGTGGTATTTGGTTTTTTGTTCCTGTATTAGTTTGCTTAGGATAATGGCCTCCAAATCCATCTATGTCCCTGCAAAGGATAAGATGTCATTCTTTTTTGTAGCTGCGTAGTATTCTGTGGTGTATATGTAACACATTTTTTTTTATCAGAGTTAGATCTCTTGACTCTTAAGGCACCTCATTTCTATT
>NW_022335231.1:0-5193 GCF_002776525.5 Piliocolobus tephrosceles
TGAGTGGCACTAAACCCAGCTGTATTTCATCACTCTCTGTTGAATGGCAGAAATCCAGTTCTCTTTCAATCTTATTAAAGGACAATATGTATGACGTTAAGAGAATTGTAAGAAGAAAATTACTCACTGTGCCAAGCTGGACCAAATCCTGCACCCCAAACTGATTATGTGAAGGAAAAAGAGGGCTAGGAAATAATCCAGATGGATCTCTTTGTCAGTCTTTTGTTAGTCAGTCAAGAAATTAAGCACCTACTATAGGCCATGTACTACACTAGGTATTTATTAAGAACACAAGCATGACTAAATAAAAAGCTGTGCCTTTATAGTATATATAGTTTAATAAACGGAACAATCTATACACAAAGTCTGACATGAAAGAGAAAAATTCAGATTAACAACTGCTAATTCAGTAAAGTTGCAGAATACAAAATCAACAAACAAAATCAGTAGTGCTCCTTATACACAAACAACAAGGTAACTGTAAAAGAAATCAAGAAGGCAATCTCGTTTACAATAGCTACAAGAGAAAAATTAAACAAATATAAAAAAAAACCCCTACAAATAAATTTAACCAAGAAGGTGAAAGACTTCTACAAGAAAAACTGCAAAACACCAACAAAAAATTGGAAATACAAACAAATGTAAAAACATCCCATGCTCATTAATCGAAATAATTACTATTGTGAAAAATGATCATATTACCCCAAATAATCTACTGATATAATGCAATTCCTATCAACATACAAATGACATTCCATTCATAATTGGAAAAACAATGTTAAAATTTGTATGGAATCACAAAAGACCTCAAACTGCCAAAGCAATCTTGAGCAAACAGAACAAAGATGGTCACATCACACTACCAGACTTCAAAATATACTACAAAACTGTTGTAATCAGAATAGCACTGTACTCACATAAAAACAGAAACAAAGACCAATGGAACAGAATGGAGAATGCAGAAATCCATATATCTATAGCCAATAGATTTTTGACAAATGTATCAAAAAACATACATTAAGGAAAAGAAAATCTCTTCAATAAATGGTGCTAGAAAAACTGGATATCCATGTGCAGAATTATGGACTAGATTTCCCTCTTCTCACCTGATTAAAAAAAAATAAATAAACCCAGGTCCAGTATGGTTGCTCATACCTTTAGTTTCAGCAGTTTGGGAGGCTGAGGCAGGTGGATCACTTGAGGCCAGGAATTCAAGACCAATTTGTTCAACATAGTGAAACCCAGCCTCTACTAAAAATACAAAAAAAATTACCTGGATGTGGTGATGCATGTCTGTGATCCCAGCTACTTGGGAGGCTGAGGCATGAGAATCACTTGAACCCAGGAGGTGGAGGTTGCAGTGAGTTGAGATCATGCCACTGCACTCCAGCCTGGGAGACAGAGCTAGATTCTGTCTCAAAAAATAAATAATAAAATAAAATAAAAATCAACTCAGCATGGTTCAAAGGCCTAAATGTAAGAATCGAAGCTATAAAACTATTAGATGAAAACTTAGGGAAAATTCTTCGGGACATTGATCTGGGAAATAATTTTATGAATGGGACCTTAAAAACACAGGCAACAAAAGCAAAAGTAAATAAATGAAATTATATCAACCTGAAAAGCTGCTACACAGCAAAGGAAAAATATCAATGGAGTGAAAAGACAATCTAATGAATAAGAGAAAATATTTGCAAACTATTCATGTAGCGGGGTCATATATATATCAAGGAACTCGAACATCGAAACATCAAAAATCAAATAATCCAACTACAAAATGGACAAATGATCTGATCAGACATGTATCAGAAGAAAACATACAAGTAACCAATAAATATATGAAATAATGTTCAACATCACTAATCATTAAGGAGATGCATATAAAAACCACAATGAAGTATCATTTTACCAATTAGGATGGCTATTACTAAAGGCAAAAAATAAAAAATGCTGGTGAGGATGTTGGGAAAAGGGAATTCATACACTGTTGGTGAGAATGAAAACAAGTGTAGCCACTACAGAGGTTCCTCAAAATACTACAAGTAGAATTACCTTGTGATGCAGCAATCCCACTACTGGTTATTTATCCAAAGAACAATGAATTGGTGTATCAAAGAAACATCTGCACCCCCTGTTTATTGAAGCACTATTCACAACAGCCAAGATATAGAATCGACCAATGTTTTCAACAATAGAGTACTATTCATCCATCAAAAACAATGAAATTCTATCTTTTGAGGCTATGTTGCCTCGACATAGATGGAACTGGAGGACATTATGTTTAGTAAATAAGCCAGGAACAGAAAGTTTAACACTGTATGCTCACATTCATATGTGGAATCTTTAAAAAGTTGATCTCATGAAAGAAAAAACTGTAACAGAAGACACTAGAGGCTTGGAAAGGCAGGCGGAAGAGGGAGAGATAGAGACAAATTTGTTAAAGGATTGAAAGTTACAACTAGAAAGAAAAAATAAATTATAGTGTTCTATAACACTATAAGATGACTGTAGTTAACAATATATGGTTTCAAATGGCTAGAAAGGTGATATCGAATATTCCGAAATCAAAGAAATGATAAAACTTTGAAATGATGGATATGCTGATCACTCTGATCTGATCACTATACATTGCATGTATCACAACATCACTATGTACCTTATAAATATGTACAATTACTATATGTTCATTAAAAAAATTGAAAGACCTAAATGATGACAAGAAGAATTTGGGGGAGGCACATTCTAAGGGAGAGAAATTCTTCTTTTTAGTTTTTCATTCATAATTCTTTCACACAAACAAACAAGCAAACAACAACATACAGTTATCAAGCTCCTACTATGCGCAGGCATTATTCAACAATATTAGAAAGCAATTATAAATAAAATTATCAAAGAAGCCATAGTTTAATAGAGAAAAATATGCCCAAAAGGAGAATGGAAAAAGTGAGGTGTTAAAAAAACATCGTTTTCTTGTTGTTGTTGTTGTTGTTGTTGTTGTTGTTGTTGTTTCCAAGTGTCAGATAATCAGAGGGTAACAAAGAAGAACAAACAAAAGACGTCAGGATAACAAACAAAAACAAAAGACACTCTACGTTAATAAATTATAACAAAGTTCAACCACATCTTTACTCTTTTACTTCTTCTATAGTTCCTGTTTGCTTGTCTTTGGAACTGGGGGAAAACTTTTTTTTTTTTTTTTTATAATGTGCCTATTCTCATTTTTACTAATTAGAGTCTATACATTAAAACGCACCCATTTTATACACACATTTGGACAAATTTTGACCAATTTTACATCCATGTAACCACCACCACAATCAAGTTAGTAAACAATTCTCCCACTCTCTAAAAGCTTTCTCATTACATTCTATCAATCCTTCCCTACACCACCAGGATACAAACTTTTCTGTAATTTTTGAATGTGTAATATAATTTTGGTTGAAAATGGTACATTGTGGATAACAAATGATAGAGGCTAGTTATTCTGCATTCAGTTGTGCTCTTATGAGGATTTTTTTCTTCTAGCAGTATTTTAACTAGCCTATATCCTACATTCACACAGCAAATTTGTTCTTTTCTGCCTTGTTCAGCAGCTAAATAATCTTGCTCAGTTCTTTTGGTTTCCAGCGACTGTATTTTTTTTCTCACCTGCTCCTCTCACCTCTCCTATCTCCTCATCTCCCCTGAACATGTGTAGTTTAGCAGTTAGGTAAAGATTTGAGAAGTTGATATTCACCCTTGGAGACTCATTCTTTCTGTGGTTTCATTGTTTTCAAGAACTTCCCTCTGCACTTCCAGCTACTCTGATAGCTCCAAGTTCTATTCTTTGACATCTCAACCCAACAATGTTAATGTGTTTTCTTTTTCTTTTCTTTTTTTTTTTTTGCATCTAAAATATTTTATTCCCGTTACCATTTTTAATTGGTCCAAATATTCTATGTGATATAACTTCACTATCATTAAAATAGTATTAAAGAATACTATTAGAAAAAATGTAGCTCCATTATTTTATTTTTTTAATCTTTTAATTTTTATTTATTTATTTATTTTTTATTATATTTTAAGTTCTAGGGTACATGTGCATAACTTGCAAGTTTGTTACATATGTATACTTGTGCCATGTTGGTGTGCTGCACCCATCAATTCGTCAGCACCCATAAACCCGTCATTTACATGAGGTATAACTCCCAATGCCCTCCCTCCCCCCTCCCCCCTCCCCGCGATAGTCCCCGGTGTGTGATGTTCCCCTTCCCGAGTCCAAGTGATCTCATTGTTCAGTTCCCACCTATGAATGAGAACATGCGGTGTTTGGTTTTTCTGTTCTTGGGATAGTTTGCGGAGAATGATGGTTTCCAGCTGCATCCAAGTCCCTACAAAGGACACACACTCATCCTTTTTTATGGCTGCATAGTATTCCATGGTGTATATGTGCCACATTTTCTTAATCCAGTCTGTCACTGATGGACATTTGGGTTGATTCCAAATCCTTGCTATTGTGAATAGTGCCGCAATAAACATATGTGTGCATGTATCTTTATAGCAGCATGATTTATAATCCTTTGGGTATATACCCAGTTATTTGATGGCTGGGTCATATGGTACTTCTAGTTCCTTTTTTTTTTTTTTTTTCCTGAGACAGAGTCTCACTCTGTCACCCAGGCTGGAGTGCCGTGGCATGATCTCAGTTCACTGCGCCCAGTCTCCTGTTCCACTGATGCCAGCGTCCACTCACCACAAGCCTACTAAGTGACACATGTGCTATGATGCTCCCTCATCTCATCACCATAGACATCCCTGCTGGAGGTGAGCATGTGATAGACAAAAATCACAGAGGCCTAGGGAGGTTGAGACCTGCATTCCCACTGTGGTGAGGGTGTGCTTGAGAGGAACCCCACGACTGGGCCCTCCATGCCGCTCTCCTCATTAATCACTCCCAGACCAGAGCAGTGAGGGGGAATTTTCTTCCTCTCACTATTTTCAGCCCCTTGGCTGACCCAGCATTCCCCAGAAAGCTATGAAGTCCTGGCAGCTCTGAGGCCACAAAGCCATAAACGCACAGGACACACAGCCCATTTGTCTCTAATGGGTCTTTTACTTGTCATGCTGGTCATTTCTAAGAGCAGATGGGTTAAGAAAGACATGGCACGTTACCACGAAATGACCCCTCCACTCCTCCCTGGGGGAAGGCTGACT
>NW_022335232.1:0-3349 GCF_002776525.5 Piliocolobus tephrosceles
GTGACAAAGGAAATATCCTCAGATGAACTAGAAAGAAGCTTTCTGAGAAAGTTCTTTGAGATGTGTGAATTTATCTCAGAGACTTACACCGTTCTTTTCCTTGGGCAGTTTGATAACACAGTTCTCATGAAATCTGCAATAGGATATTTGGGAATGCATGGAAGCCTATGTTGACAAAGGAAATATTCTCAGATAAAAAACAAAAAAGATGCGTTCCTAGAAACTGCTTTGTGATGTGTGAATTCTTCTTACACAGTTATACCTTTCTTTCTATGGAGCAGTTTCGTAACACTCCTTTCTTGGAATCTGCAATAGGATATTTGGGAGCACATTGAGTCCTACGGTGAAAAAGGACATATCCTCAGATAAAAACTAGAAGGAATCTTTCTGAGAAACTGCTTTGTGATGTTTGACTTTATCTCACATAGTTACACTGTTCTCTTTCTGGAGCAGTTTGCTAACACTCTTTTCATGGAATCTGCAATGGAATATTTCAGAGTGCATTGAATCGTATGGTGACAAGGGGGATATCCTCATATAAAAACTAGGAAGAAGCTTTCTGAGAAACCGCTTTGTGTTTTGTTAGTTCACCTCACAGAGTTTCATGATTCTTTTCATGGATCTGTTTGGTAGTCCTGTTTTTGGAGAATCTGAGATGGGATACTTTGGATCGTATTGAAAGCTACGGTGACAATGGAAATATCCTCAGATAAAAACTAGAAAGAAGCTTTCTGAGAAAGTTCTTTATGATATGTGATTTCATCTCACTGAGTCACACCTTTCTTTTCATGGAGCAGTTTGCTAACACTGTTTTTGTGGAGTATGCCGAGGGATATTTTGGAGTGCATTGTGGCAAATAGTGAAAAAGGATATATCTTCAGATAAAAACTAGAAAGAAGCTTTCTGCAAAACTACTTTCTCAGATCCAAAAAGAAGCTTTGGGAGAAACTGCTTTTTGTTGTGTGAATTCATATCACGAGTTGCACCTTTCCTTTCATGGAGCAGTTTGCAAAGACAGCTTTCATGAAATCTGCAAAGTCATAGTTGGGAGCACATTGAGACCTATAGTGGAAGAGGAAATAACCTCAGATAATAACTAGAAAGAATCTTTCTCAGAAACTGTTTTGTGATACGTGAATTCATCTCACAGAGGTACACCATTCTTTTCATTGTGCAGCTTGGTAGCACTGATTTTGGGGAAGCTGAGAGGGGATATTTTGGATTGCATTGACAACAATTGTGACAAAGGAAATATCCTCAGACAAAAAAGAGAAAAAAGCTTTCGGAGAAATTGCTTTTTGATGTATGAATTCATCTCACAGAGCTGCACCTTTCTTTTCATGGAAGAGTTTGATAACACTGTTTCTGTGGTATCTGCTAGGGGATGTTCAGGAGCACATTGAGGCTTATGATGAAAAAGAAAATATCCTCAGATAAAAACAAGAAAGAAATTTTCTGATAAACTGCTTTGTGATGTATGAATTCATCTCAGAGTTGCAGGATTTTTCATGGAACAGTTTGGTAGCACTGCATTTTGGGGATCTGAAAAGGGATATTTAGGATCACATTGATGCATATGGTGACAAAGGGAATATCCTCAGACAAAATCTAGAAAGAAGTTTTATGAGAAATTTCTTTGGGATGTGTGAATTCATCTCACGAATTTACACCTTTCTTGTCATGGAGCAGTTTGCTAACACTGTTTTTATGGAATCTCCAAGGGGTATTTGGGAGTGCATTGAGGCCTATAGTGATAAAGGAAATATCCTCAGATAAAAACTGGAAAGAAGCTATCTGAGAAACTACTTTGTGATATGTGAATTCATCTCACAGCGTTGCACCATTCTTTTCATTGAGCAGTTTGACTACACTGTTTTATGAAATCTGCAGTAGGATATTTTTGAGTGCTTTGAAGCCTATTGTGACCAAGGAAATATCCTCAGACGAAAACCAAAAAGAGGCTTTCTGAGAAACGTGTTTGTGATGTGTGAATTCATCTCACACAGTTACACGTTTCTTTTCATTGAGAAGTTTGGTAACACTGTTTCCTTGGAATCAGCAATGAGATATTTTGGAGCACATTGAAGCTTAGCCTGACAGAGGAAATATCCTCAGACAAAAACTAGAAAGAAGCTTTCTGATAAAATACTTTGTGATTTGTGAATTCTTCTCACAGAGTTACACGATTCTTTTCATGGATCAGTTTGGTAACACTGTTTGGGGGCAATCTGAAAAGGCATATTTTGGATCACATTGAAGACTATGGTGACAAAGGAAATATCCTCAGATAAAAACTAGAAAGAAGCTTTATGAAAAGGTTCTTTGTGATGTATACATTCCTCTCACAGAGTTACATCTTTCCTTTCATGGTGCAGTTTGCTGACCCTGCTTTGGTGGATTTGCAAAGTGATATTTGGGAATGCATTGAGGCCTATAGTGAAATAGGAAATATCCTCAGATAATAACTAGAAAGAAGCTTTCTAAGAAACTGCTTTGTGGTATGTGAATTAATCTCACAGAGTTACAATGTTCTTTTCATTGAGCACTTTGCTAACACTGTTTTACTGGAATCTGTGATGAGATATTTTGGAGTGCCTTGAAGCTTATGTTGACAAAGGAAATATCCTCATATAAAAAGTAGAGAGAAGCTTCCTGAGAAACTGCTTTGTGATGTGTCATTTCATCTCACAGGGTTACATGATTCTTTTCATTGCTCAGTATGGTAGCACTGTTTTCGTGGTGTCAGATAGGGGATATTTGGGAGTGCATGGATGCTGAAGGTGGAAAATGAAATATGCTGAGATAAAAAATAGAAAGAAGCTTTCTGAGAAATTTCTCTGTGATGGTTGAATTCATCACACCGAGTTACAGCATTGTTTTCTGTGAACAGTTTGCTAGCACAATTTTTAAGGAAGCCACAAAGTGATATTCGGGAGCTTCAAGAGGCCTAGTGTGAAAAAGGAAATAACTTCAGATAAAAAGTGGAGAAAAGTTTTTCGAGAAAAATTTTTGTGATTTGTATATTCGTCTCATAGAGTTTGACCATTTTGTTGATTCAGTAGTTCAGAATCACTGTTTTTGTGGTATCTGAGAGGAGACATTTGGGAGCACATTGAAGCTTATGGTGAAAAAGGAAAAATTCTCAGATTTAAATGAGAAAGAAACTTTCTGAGAAACTGATTTGTGATAGGTAAATTCATCTCACAGAGTTACACCTTTCTTTTTCATTGACCAATTTGATAACACTGTTTTTGTGGAATCAGCAAAGCGATATTCAGGAGAGGATAGAGTCCAATGGCAGGAAAGGAAATTTCTTCAGGTTAAAAACTGGAAAGAAGCTTTCTGAGAA
>NW_022335233.1:0-1629 GCF_002776525.5 Piliocolobus tephrosceles
TGCCACCACACCCAGCTAATTTTTTTTTTTTTTTTTTTTGAGACGGAATTTCGCTGTTATTGCCGGGCTGGAGTGCAATGGTGCGATCTCGGCTCACCACAACCTCCGTCTCCCGGATTCTCCTGCCTTAGTCTCCCAAGTAGCTGGGATTACAGGCACCTGCCACCATGCTCGGCTACTTTTTTGTATTTTTAGTAGACACGGAGCTTCTCCATGTTGGTCAGGCTGGTCTTGAACTCCTGACCTCAGGTGATCCACCTGTTTCAGCCTCCCAAAGTGCTAGGATTACAGGTGTGAGCCACTGCACCCGACCTCTGGATAATTTTTAAAAACTTATTCAACCATGCACAGTGACTCACGCCTGTAATCCCAGGACATTGGAGGGCCGAGGGAGGAGGATTGTTTGAGCCCTGATGTTCAAGACCAGGATGGGTAACATAGTGAGACCTTGTTTTCTTTTCTTTTTTTTTTTTTTTTTTGAGACAGTCTCGCTCTGTCGCCCAGGCTGGAGTGCAGTGGCGCGATCTTGGCTCACTGCAAGCTCCGCCTCCCGGGTTCATGCCATTCTCCTGCCTCAGCCTCCCGAGTAGGTGGGATTACAGGAGCCCACCACCACGCCCGGCTAATTTTTGTATTTTTAGTAGAAACATGGTTTCATGTCTTAGCCAGGGTGGTCTCGATCTCCTGACCTCATGATCCTCCCGCCTTGGCCTCCCGAAGTACGGGGATTACAGGCGTGAGCCACCATGCCCGGCCAGTGAGACCTTGTTTCTACTAAAAAATAAAAATAACAGGCCAGGCGCAGTGGCTCACGCCCATAATCCTAACACTTTAGGAGTTTGAGGCAGTTGGATCACGAGGTCAGGAGTTCAGGACCAGCCTGGCCAACATGATGAAAATTTGTCTCTACTAGAAATAAAATACAAAAATTAGCCTGGGGTGGTGGCAGGCACCTGTAGTCCCAGCTACTCGAGAGGCTGAGGCAGAGAATTGCTTGAACTTGGGAGGTGGAGGTTGTAGTGAGCCAAGATCGCACCACGGCACTCCAGCCTGGGCGACAGAGCGAGACTCCATCTCAAAAAATAATAATACTAAAAAACAAAATAAAAATAACACCCTGGCAACATAGTGAAGCCCTGTCTCTAAAAAAAAAAAAAAAAAAAAGAAAGAAAGAAAGAAAGAAAAAAAATTAGTGCTGGTGGTGCATCGCTGTAATCCCAGCTACTTGGGAGGCCAAGGCACGAGAATTGCTTGAACCTGGAAGGCAGAGGTTGCAGTGAGCCGAGATCACACCACTGCACTCTGGTTTGTGAGACTCTGTCTCAAAAAACAAACAATAAATTAGTGAGGCATGGTGGTGCGCACCTGAAGCTTCAGCTACTTGGGAGGCTGAGGCAGGAGGAGATTGAGACCAACCCGGCTAACACAGTGAAACCCTGTCTCTACTAGAGATACAAAAAATTAGCCAGGCGTGGTGGCGGCACCTGTACTTCCAGCTACTCGGGAGGCTGAGGCAAGAGAATGGCGTGAACCTGGGAGGCGGTGCTTGCAGTGAGCGGAGATCATGCCACTGCACTCTAGCCTGGGCAACAGAGCGAGACTCTGTCTCAAAACAAAACAAAACAAAAA
>NW_022335234.1:0-2259 GCF_002776525.5 Piliocolobus tephrosceles
CAGAACCCTCAAAGGCTGACTTTCATACTTGGAAATGTAGAGTAAGCCTTTAAGCCTTGAAGTGCTCTGAATATCCCTTCACAAACTAAACAAAAACAGTGTTATGAAACTGCTCAATGAAAAGAGAAGCTGAACTGTGTGAGCGGAAATCATGTGACACAGAGCAGTTTCACAGAAAGCTTCCTTCTGGTTTCCATCTGAGGTTATTCCTTTTTCAGTATATTCTTTTATGTAATCATCTCACATAGTTAAAGCTTTTTTACATTACGCAGCTTGGAAACTGTCATGGACGGCTCCACGAAGGGACCTTCGGAAGCACATTCAGGACTGTGGTGAAAAAGGAAACATCTTCAGATATAAACTAGTAAGAAGCTTTCTGTGAATCAGCTTTTTGCTATGTTTATTCATCTCACATAGATGAAGCTTTATTTACATTATGCTGCTTGGAAACTCCCTCGTTGATGGATCTGCGAAGGGATATTTGGGATCACATTCAGGCCTATGGTGAAATAGGAATTATAGTCAGATAAAAATTGGAGAGAAGCTTTCTGAGAAACCGTTTCATGATGTGTGCATTCCACTCAGGGAGTTATAACTTTCTTCTCATAAGGCACAGTTAGAACACTGTTCCTGTAAAAGCAAAAGAGTGATATTCGGAACATATTGAAGATTATAGTAAAAAGTGAAATGTCGTCGAGCTAAAAACAGAAAGAAGCACTCGAATAAACTGCTCTCTGACATGTCCATTCTTATGAGAGGGTTAAAGCTCACTCTATATTTCCCAGTTTGAATGTCGGTGTTTCAGGGTACTGCGAAGGGATAGTAAGTGGCACCCAATGGCCTGTGTTGAACAAGGAAATATCTTCCATCAAAAATCGGAGAGAATCTTTCTGTGTAACTCTTTTGAGATGTATGTATTCATCTCATAGTGTTACATCATTTTTTGGATTAAGCAGTTTGAAATCACTGTGTTTGTGGAATCTGAGAAAGGACATTTGGAAATGCTCTTTAGAATATCCTGAAAATAAATAACCTCAGAGAGAAACAAGAAGGAAGCTTTCTGTGAATCTATTCTGTGCAACATGAATTCTGCTCTCACAGTTAAGCTTCTCTTTTCACTGAGCAGTATCATAACACTGTTTTTGTTTAGTCTGTGAAGGGATATTCAGGAGTACTTTGAGGCTTACAGTGAGAAAGGAAACGTCTTCAGATAGAAGCTGGAGAGAAGATTACTGAGTTGCTTTGTGACGTGTGCATTCCACTCACAGAAGTATACATTTCTTCTCATAGAGGATTCCGGAATCCCTTTTGGAGAAAAAGCTACCAAGAGACATTAGGGAATACAGGGTCGGCTGTGGTGAAAAAGGAAATATCCTCAGAAATAAACTGGAAAGAAGATTTCTGTAAATCTGCTTTGTGTTACATATATTTATTCATGTCACATAGTTACAACTTTTCTCATATTACGCGGTTTGGAAACTCTGACATGGATCCATGAAGGGTCATTTGGAGCACATTCAGGCTTACAATGAAAGAGGAGATATCTTCATATTAAAACTGGATAGATGCTTTCTGAGAAACTACTTTGTGATGTATGCATTCCACTCAGGGAGTCATACCTCTTTTCTCACAAGGCAGTGTTTGAACATTGTTCCTGTGAAACCGAAAAAGTGATATTTCTGGGCGCATTGATGACTATGGGGAATAGTGAAATATACTGAAATAAAATCGAGGAGGAAGCGTTCCAGGAATCTGCTCTCTGATGTGTGCATTCACTTCAAAGAGGTAATACTTACTCTATGTTGTGCAGTTTCAATACTGTGTCCTTGAAGGATCTGTGAAGCGATATTTAGTGACGCCTGGAGGCTTGTGCTGAGCAAGAAAACGTGTTCCGATGAAACCTGCAGAGAAACTTTGTGAGCAACTGCTTTGTGACGTGTGTATTCGTTTCCTAGAGTTAAACCATTCTTTGTATTGAGCAGCTTGAAATCACTGTTTTTGTGACATCTGATGAAGGACATTTGGGAATGATCCATAGAATATGTAAAAAGTAATATGCTCAGGAAAAATCCAGTAGGAAGCTTTCTGTGAAACTGCTCTCTGTCGTCTTAATTCCAGTTGCTCAGTTAAGCCTCTCTTTCCAGTGAGCAGTTTTCTAACCCTGTGTATGTTTAGTGTGTGATGGAATATTCAGTAGCACTCTGAGGCCTACGGTGAAAAAGGGAATATGTTCAGACCGAAACTGCAGAGAACCTTTCT
>NW_022335235.1:0-51900 GCF_002776525.5 Piliocolobus tephrosceles
TAGCAGCATGATTTATAATTCTTTGGGTATATACCCAGTAGTGGGATTGCTGGGTCATATGGTACATCTAGTTCTAGATCCTTGAGGAATCGCCATACTGTTTTCCATAATGGTTGAACTAGTTTACAATCCCACCAACAGTGTAAAAATGTTCCTATTTCTCCACATCCCCTCCAGCAACTGTTGTTTCCTGACTCTTTAAAGATTGCCATTCTAACTGGTGTGAGATGGTATCTCATTGTGGTTTTGATTTGCATTTCTCTGACGGCCCGTGATGATGAGCATTTTTTCATGTGTCTGTTGGGTGTATGAATATGTTCTTTTGAGAAATGTCTGTTCATATCCTTGCTCACTTTTTGATGGGGTTGTTTCTATTTTTCTTGTAAATTTGTTTGAGTTCTTTGTAGATTCTGGATATTAGCCCTTTGTCAGATGAGTAGATTGCAAAAATTTTCTCCCATTCTGTAGGTGGCCTGTTCACTCTGATGGTAGTTTCTTTTGCTGTGCAGAAGCTCTTTGGTTTAATTCGATGCGATTTGTCAATTTTTGCTTTTGCTGCCGTTGTTTTTGGTGTTTTAGACAGGAAGTCCTTGCAAGGCGGAGTGGTACCATTCCTTCTGAAATTATTCCAATCAATTGAAAAAGAGGGTATCCTCCCTAAATCATTTTATGAGGCCAACATCATCCTGATACCAAAGCCTGGCAGAGACACAACAAAAAAAGAGAATTTTAGACCAATATTCCTGATGAACATCGATGCAAAAATCCTCAATAAAATACTGGCAAATTGGATTCAGCAGAACATCTAAAAGCTTATCCACCATGATCAGGTGGGCTTCATCCCTGGGATGCAAGCCTGGTTCAACATTCGCAAATCAATAAACGTAATCCAGCATATAAACAGAACAAAAGACAAGAACCACATGATCATCTCAATAGATGCAGAAAAGGCTTTTGACAAACTTCAACAGCCCTTCATGCTAAAAAGGTTCAATAAATTCGGTATTGATGGAACGTACCTCAAAATAGTAAGAGCTATTTATGACAAACCCACAGCCAGTAGCATAATGAATGGGCAAAAACTAGAAAAATTCCCTTTGAAAACTGGCACAAGACAGGGATGCCCTCTTTCACCACTCCTATTCAAAATAGTGTTGGAAGTTCTGGCTAGGGCAATCAGGCAAGAGAAAGAAATCAAGTGTATCCAGTTAGGAAAACAAGAAGTCAAATTGTCCCTGTTTGCGGATGACATGATTGTATATTTAGAAAAACCCATTGTCCCAGCCCAAAATATCCTTTAGCTGATAAGCAACATCAGCAAAGTCTCAGGATACAAAATTAATGTGCAAAAATCACAAGCATTCTTATACACCAGTAACAGACAAACAGAGAACAAAATCATTAATGAACTTCCATTCACAATTGGCTCAAAGAGAATAAAATACCTAGGAATCCAACTTACAAGGTTTGTAAAGGACCTCTTCAAGGAGAACTACAAACCACTGCTCAGTGAAATAAAAGAGGACACTAACAAATGGAAGAACATATCATGATCATGGATAGGAAGAATCAATATCATAAAATTGGCCATACTGTCCAAGGTTATTTATAGATTCAATGCCATCCCCATCAAGCTACCAATGAGTTTCTTCACAGAATCGGAAAAAACGGCTTTAAAGTTCATATGGAACCACAAAAGAGCCCGCATTGCCAAGACAATCCTAAGTTATAAGAACAGGGCTGGAGGCATCACGCTACCTGACTTCAAACTATACTACAAGGCTACAGTAACCAAAACAGCATGGTACTGGTACCAAAACAGAGATAGAGACCAATGGAACAGAACAGAGTCCTCAGAAATAATACCACACATCTACAGCCATCTGATCTTTGACAAACCTGAGAGAAACAAGAAATAGGGAAAGGATTCCCTATTCAATAAATGGTGTTGCAAAAATTGGCTAGCCATAAGTAGAAAGCTGAAACTGGATCCTTTCTTTACTCCTTATACAAAAATTAATTCAAGATGGATTAGAGACGTAAATGTTAGACCTAATACCATATTACACAGTTTTGAAACTGCGTATTGGACAGAAACGCAAAGGGATATAAGGGAGCACACTCAGGCATACAGTGTAAAAGGAGATATCATCAGCCAAAAACTGGAGAGAAGTTTCCTGAGAAACTGACTGGTGGTGTGTGCATTCCACTGAGGGAGTTATAGCTCTCTTATCATAAGGCAGTGTTTGAACAAGGTTCTTCTGAAAGTGAAAAGGTGATATTTTGCAACGCATTTAAAACCTTTGCGAAAAGTGAAATATCCTGAAATAAAACCCCCAAAAAAAGCGCTCCAAGAAAATGCTCTCTAATGTGTACATTCATTTCAAAGAGTTGAAGTTTACACTACATTGCCCAGTTTGGAAGCTCTGCCTTTGAGGAATTTTTGAGGTGTTATTAAGAGGCACCGGTGGGCTTGTGTTGAGTAAGGAAATGACTTCCAATGAAAACTGGAAAGAAGCTTTCAGAGCAGCTGCTTTGTGATGTGTGTATTCATCTCATAGAGTTACATCATTCTTTGGATTGAGTAGTTTGAAATCAATGTTTCTGTGGAACCTGAGAAAGAATATTTGCAAACACTCTTAAGAGTATGCTAAGAAAGAAATATCCCCCGATAAAAACCAGAAGGAAACATTGTGTGAAACCGCTCCAGGT
Organism: Piliocolobus tephrosceles; assembly: GCF_002776525.5. NCBI lineage: Eukaryota > Metazoa > Chordata > Mammalia > Primates > Cercopithecidae > Piliocolobus > Piliocolobus tephrosceles. Next base: position 2,713 of record NW_022335235.1, read on the forward strand.
CATATCAAGTCCACTCGCACAGTTAAGCTTCCGTTTGCATTGAGCAGTATCCTAACACTGTTTTACGTGAGTCACCTAAGGGATAATCAGAAGCACATTGAGGCTAACAGTGAAAACGAAAATATCTTCAGATAGATACTCGAGAGGAGATTGATGAAGAAATGCTTTGTGACGTATGTGTTTCCCATACAGAGTTAAAATTTTCTTCTCATAGGTGTTTATGGAATCCTGCTGGGAGAAATAGTTTCTGGGAAATTCAGGAGTATATTTACTGCTATGGTGGAAAAGGAAATATCCTCAGACATAAACTGGAAAGAAATTTTCTGTCAAACTGCTTTGTGAGAGATATGTCTATTCATCACTCATAGATGAAACTGTCATTCTATTATGCAGTTTTGAAACTGTATCATGGACGGATTCACGAAGGGACATTCGGGAGCACATACAGGCTGGTGGGGAAATAGGGGATATCCTCAGATAAAAATTGGAGAGAAACTTTCTGAGAAACTGCTTTGTCATGTCTGCATTCCACTCAGGGAGTTGTACCTCTTTTCTCGCAGTTCAGTGTTTGAACACTGTTCTTGTAAAAGTGAAAAAGAGATATTTGGCAGTGTATTGGAGAATATAGTGAAAATTGAAATATCTGGAAAAAAAAACCCTGAAAAAAATCATTCCAAGATCCTGCTGTCTGACATGTACATTCATTTCAGAGTGTAAAAGCTGACACTAAGTCGCCCAGTTTGGAAACTATATCTTTGAGGAAATTGTGAAAGGATATTAGGTGACACCCAGGGGCTGGTGGTTAGAAAGGAAACCTCTTCCTGGGGAAACTGGAGATAAATTTCCAGAGTAACTGCTTTCTGAAGTGTGTATTCATCTCATAGAGTAAATCGTTCTTCGGATTGAGCAGTTTTAAACCGCTGTTTCTGTGATACCTGGGAAAGGACATTTGGGAACGCTCATAATAATATGCTGATAAAGAAATACCATTCGATAAACGCCAGAAGGAAACTGTCTGTGAAACTTCTCTAGGTTGCTTGAATTCCACTCGCACAGTTAAGCAACTGTTTTCATTGAGTAGTATTCTAACAATGTCTTAGATTTATCAGCTAAGGGATACTCAGGAGCGATTTGAGGTTTCTGGTGAAAACGGAAATATCTTTAGATAGATACAGGAGGAAGATTTCCCAGGAGCGTTCTTTTGACATGTGTATTCTACTCACAGAGATATACTCTTCTTCTCAAACAGGAATGTTAAATCGTGTTTGGAGGAAAAGCGACCAGGGGACATTCAGGAGCATATGAATGTCTACGGTGAAAAAGGAACTATCCTCAGACAAAAACTGGAAAGAAGCTTTCTGTGAAACTGATTTGTGATAGATATGTCTATTAATTTCACATGGATAAAACTTTCTTTCTATTACGCAGTTGTGACAGTCTGCCATGGAAGGATTAGGGAAGGGATGTTCGGCAGGATATTCAGGTGTACGGTGAAGAGGGAGTTATCTTCAGATAAAAAGTGGACAGAAGCTGTCTGAGAAAGTGCTTTGAGATGTGTGCATTCCACTCAGGGATTTATACCTCTTTTCTCATAAGGCAGTGTTTGAACACTGTACCTGTAAAACATTAAAAAGTGACATTTTGCAGCGAAGTGAAGAATATGGAGAAAAGTCAAATATCCTGAAAAAAAAACCAGAAAGAAGGATTCCAAGAAACTGCACTCTGACTTGTGCATTCACTTCAGACAGTTTACCTTTACAATTCGTTGCCCCGTTTGAAAACTCTGTCTTTGAAGAATCTGTGAAGGGATATTAAGTGGCGCCCAGAGTCCTGTGGTTAGAAAGGAAATGCCCTTCAATGAAAACTGGACAGAATCTTTCCGAGTAACTGCATTGTAATGTGTGTACGCATCTCAAAAAATTAAATCTTTCTTTGGATTGAGCAGTTTGTAGTCACTGTTTCTGTGGAACCTGAGAATGGACATTTGGGAACACACTTAAAAATATGTTGAAAAAGATATACCCTCCGATAAAAAATAGAAGAAAACTTTCTGTCAAACTGCTCTTTGTCACTTGAAGTCCACTCGCACAGTTAAGCTTTGGTTTTCATTGAGCAGTATTCTAACACTGTTCTTGTTTAGTCTGTGAAGTGATATGCTGGAGCACTCTGAGGTTTTCGGTGAAAAAGAAAACATCTTCAGATACATACCGAAGAGAAGATTTCTGAGGAGCTGCTTTGTGACATGTGCAATCCACTCACAGTGTTATACCTCTATTCTCTAAGCAGATTGGGTAATCCCATTTGGAGGAAAAGCTACAAGGGGACATTCGAAAATATATGGACTGCTATGGTGAAAAAGGAAATATCTTCAGACAAAAACTGGAAAGAAGCTTTCTGTGAAACTGCATTGTGGTAGATATGTCTACTCACCTCCCATAGAAAAAGCTTTTTTCTATTATGCAGTTTTGAAACTGCGTAAAGGACAGAAACACAAAGGAACATTACGGAGCACACTCAGGCCTCGGGAAAATAGGAGATATCTTCACATAAAAACTGGAGAAACGCTTTCTGAGAAACTGCTTTGTGATGTGCACATTCCACTCAGGGAATTATGCCTCTTTTCTCATAAGGCACTTTTTGAACACTGTTCTTGTAAAACTGAAAAAAGGGACATTTTGCAGCGAATGGAAGAATTTGGCAAAAAGTGAAATATCCTGAATAAAAACCGGAAAGGAAGCGTTCTATGAAACTCCTCTCTGACATGTGCATTCGTTTCAGAGGGTTAAAGCTTACACTAAGTTGCTCATTTTGGAAACTCTGTCTTTGAGGAATTTGTGAAGGAATATTAAGTGCCCCCCCTGGGCTTGTGGTGAGAAAGGAAACGTCTTCCAATGAAAATTGCAGAGAATCATTCAGAGCAACTGCTTTGTTATGTGTATAATCATCTCATAACCTTAAATCATTCTTTAGATTGAGCAGTTTGATATCACTGTTTCTGTGGAAGCTGAGAAGAGGCATTTGGGAATGCTCTCAAGAATATGTGAAAAAGAAATACCCAGGGGGCAGGAGCAAGATGGCCGAATGGGAACAGTTCCAGTCTCCAACTCCCAGTGCGAGTGACACAGAAGATCGGTGATTTCTGCATTTTCAACTGAGGTACTGGAGTCATGTCAGTAGGGAGTGCCAGACAATAGGTGCTGGTCAGCAGCTGCAGCCCAAACAGCGAGAGCTGAAGCAGGGCGAGGCATCACCTCACCTGGGAAGCACTAGGGGGAAGGGAATCCCTTTTCCTAGACAGGGGAACTGAGATACACAACACTTGGAAAATCGGGAAACTCCCGCCCCAATACTGCACTTTAAGCAAACGGGAACACCAGGAGATTATATCCCACACTTGGCCGGGAAGGTCCCATGGCCACGGAGCCTCCCTGATTGCTAGCACAGCAGTCGGCGATCTACCCCCAAGGCAGCAGCGAGACTGGGGGAGGGGATCCCGCCATAGCTGAGGCTTAAGTATGTAAACAAAGCCGCTGGGATTCGCGAATAGTGTGAAGCTCACAGGAGCTCAAGGAAACCTACCTGTCTCTGTAGACTCCACATCTGGGGACAGGGCACAGCTAAACAACAACAACAAAAAAGCAGCAGAAACCTCTGCAGGTTCCAACGACTCTGACTGACAGCTTTGAAGAGAGCAGTGGATCTCCCCACACGAAGGTTCAGATCTGAGAAGGGACAGACTGCCTGCTCAAGTGGGTCCCTGAACCCTGAGTAGCCAAACTGGGAGACATCCCCACTAGGGGCAGTCTGACACCCCACACCTCACAGGGTGGAGTACACCCCTGAGAGGAAGCTTCCAAAGCAAGAATCAGACAGGTAGAGTCGCTGTTCAGCAATATTCTATATTCTGCAACCTCTGCTGCTGATACTCAGGCAAACAGTGTCTGGAGTGGACCTCAAGCAATCTCCAACAGACCTGCAGCTGAGGGTCCTGACTGTTAGAAGGAAAACTATCAAACAGGAAGGACACCTATACCAAAACCCCAACAGTACGTCACCATCATCAAAGACCAGAGGCAGATAAAACCACAAAGATGAGGAAAAAGCAGGGCAGAACAGCTGGAAATTCAAAAAATAAGAGCACATCTCCTCCTGCAAAGGAGTGCAGCTCATCACCAGCAATGAATCGAAGCTGGTCAGAGAATGACTTTGACAAGATGAAAGAAGAAGGCTTCAGTCCATCAAACTTCTCAGAGGTAAAGGAGGAATTATGTACACAGGGCAAAGAAATTAGAAATCTTGAAAAAAGAGTGGGAGAATTGACAGCTAGACTAATTAATGCAGAGAAGGTCGTAAACGAAATGACAGAGATGAAAACCATGACACAAGAAATACGTGACAGATGCACAAGCTTCAGTAACCGACTCGATCACCTGGAAGAAAGAGTATCAGCGATTGAGGATCAAATGAATGAAACGAAGCGAAAAGAGAAACAAAAAGAAAAAAGAAGAAAACAAAATGAACAAAGCCTGCAAGAAGTATGGGATTATGTTAAAAGACCAAATCGAAGTCTGATTGGGGTTCCTGAAAGTGAGGAGGAAAATGGAATCAAGTTGGAAACTATTCAGGATATCATCCAGGAGAACTTCCACAACCTACTAGGGCAAGCCAACATTCAAATTCAGGAAATAAAAAGAATGCCACAAAGACACTCCTCGAGAAGTGCAACTCCAAGACACATAATTGCCAGATTCACCAAAGTTGAAATGAAGGAAAAAATCTTAAGGGCAGCCGGAGAGAAAGGTCGGGTTACACACAAAGGGAAGCCCATCAAACTAACAGCAGATCTCTCGGCAGAAACTCTAAAAGCCAGAAGAGATTGGGGGCCAATATTCAACGTTCTTAAAGAAAAAAATTTTAAACCCAGAATTTCATATCCAGCCAAACTAAGTTTCATAAGTGAAGGAGAAATAAAATCCTTTGCAGATAAGCAAATGCTTTGAGATTATGTCACCACCAGGCCTGCCTTACAAGAGACCGTGAAGGAAGCCCTAAATATGGAAAGGAACAACCGGTACCAGCCATTGCAAAAACATGCCAAAATGTCAAGACCATCGAGGCTAGGAAGAAACTGCATCAACTAAGGAGCAAAATAACCAGTTAATATCATAATGGCAGGATCAAGTTCACACATAACAATATTAACCTTAAATGTAAATGGAATAAATGCTCCAATTAAAAGACACAGACTGGCAAACTGGATATAGAGTCAAGACCCATCAGTCTGCTGTGTTCAGGAGACCCATCTCACATGCAGAGACATACATAGGCTCAAAATAAAGGGATGGAGGAAGATCTACCAAGCAAATCGAGAACAAAAAAAAGCAGGGGTTGCAATTCTAGTCTCTGGTAAAACAGACGTTAAACCATCAAAGATCAAAAGAGACAAGGAAGGCCATTACATAATGGTAAAGGGATCAATTCAACAGGAAGAGCTAACTATTCTAAATATATATGCACCCAATACAGGAGCACCCAGATTCATAAAGCAAGTCCTTAGAGACTGACAAAGAGACTTAGACTCCCATACAATAATAATGGGAGACTTCAGCACTTCACTATCAACATTAGACAGATCAAGGAGACAGAATGTTAACAAAGATATACAGGAATTGATCTCATCTCTGCACCAAGCAGACCTAATAGACATCTATAGAACTCTCCACTCCAATTCAACAGAAAATACATTCTTCTCAGCACCACATCGCACTTATTCCAAAATTGACCACATAATTGGAAGTAAAGCACTCCTCAAAAAATGTAAAAGAACAGAAATTATAACAAACTGTCTCTCAGACCACAGTGCAATCAAACAAGAACTCAAGAATAAGGAACTCAATCCAAACCACTCAATTACATGGAAACTGAACAACCTGCTCCTGAATGATTACTGAGTACATAACAAAATGAAGGCAGAAATAAAGATATTCTTTGAAACCAGTGAGAACACAGAAACAACATACCAGAATCTCTGGGACACATTTAAAGCAATGTGTAGAGGGAAATTTATAGCACTAAATGCCCACAAGAAAAAGCTGGAAAGATCTAAAATTGACACTCTAACGTCACAATTTAAAGAACTAGAGAGGCAAAAGCAAACACATACAAAAGCTAGCAGAAGGCAAGAAATAAGTAAGATCAGAGCAGAACTGAAGGAGATAGAGACACGAAAAACCCTCCAAAACATCAATGAAACCAGGAGTTGGTTTTTTGAAAAGATCAACAAAATTGACAGACTGCTAGCAAGACTAATAAAGAAGAAAAGAGAGAAGAATCAAATAGACGTGATAAAATATGATAAAGGGTATATCAACACCAACCCCACAGAAATACAAACTACCATCAGAAAATACTATAAACACCTCTATGCGAATAAACTAGAAAATCTGGAAGGAATGGATAATTTCCGGGACACTTACTCTCTTCCAAGACTAAACCAGGAAGAAGTCGAATCCCTAAAAAGACGGATAGCAGGCTCTAAATGGAGGCAATAATTAATAGCCTACCAACCAAAAGAAGTCCAGGACCAGATGGATTCACAGCTGAATTCTACCAGAGGTACAAGGAGGAGCTGGTACCATTCCTTCTGAAACTATTCCAATCAGTTGAAAAAGAGGGAATCCTGCCTAACTCGTTTTATGAGGCCAACATCATCCTGATACAAAAGCCTGGCAGAGACACAACAAAAAAAGAGAATTTTAGACCAATATCCCTGATAAACATCGATGCAAAAATCCTCAATAAAATACTGGCAAACCAGATTCAGCAGCACATCAAAAAGCTTATCCACCATGATCAAGTGGGCTTCATCCCTGCGATGCAAGTCTGGTTCAACATTCGCAAATCAATAAACGTAATCCAGCATATAAACAGAACCAAAGACAAGAACTACATGATCATCTCAATAGATGCAGAAAAGGCTTTTGACAAAATTCAACAGCACTTCATGCTAAAAATGCTCAATAAATTCGGTATGGGTGGAAGGTATCTCAGAATAATAAGAGCTATTTATGACAAACCCACAGCAGTATCTTACTCAATGAGAAAAAACTGGAAAAATTCCCTTTGAAACCTGGCACAAGACAGCAATGCCCTCTCTCATCGCTCCTATTCAACATAGTGTTGGAGGTACTGGCTAGGGCAATGAGGTAAGAGAAAGAAATCAAGGGTATTCAGTTAGGAAAAGAAGAAGTCAAATTGTCCCTGTTTGCAGATGACATGATTGTATATTTAGAAAACCCCATTGTCTCAGCCCAAAATCTCCTTAAGCTAATAAGCAGCTTCAGCAAAGTCTCAGGATACAAAATTAATGTGCAAAAATCACAAGCATTCTTATACACCAGTAGCAGACAAACAGAGAGCCAAATCATGAATGAACTTTCATTCACAATTGCTTCAAAGCGAATAAAATACCTAGGAATCTAACTCACAAGGGATGTAAAGGACCTCTTCAAGGAGAACTACAAACCACTGCTCAGTGAAATCAAAGAGGACACAAACAAATGGAAGAACATACCATGCTCATGAATAGGAAGAATCAATATCGTGAAAATGGCCATACTGCCCAAAGTTATTTATAGATTCAATGCCAATCCCATCAAGCTACCAATGAGTTTCTTCACAGAATCGGAAAAAACTGCTTAAAAGTTCATATGGAACCAAAACATAGCCCACATTGTGAAGACAATCCTAAGTCAAAAGAACAAAGCTGGAGGCACCACGCTACCTGACCTCAAACTATACTACCAGGCTACAGTAACCAAAACAGCATAGTACTGGTACCAAAACAGAGATATAGACCAATGGAACAGAACAGAGTCCTCAGAAATAATACCACATATCTACAGCCATCTGATCTTTGACAAACCTGACAAAAACAAGAAATGGGGAAAGGATTCCCTATTTAATAAATGGTGCTGGGAAAAGTGGCTAGCCATAAGTAGAAAGCTGAAACTGGATCGTTTCCTTACTACTTATACGAAAATTAATTCAAAATGAATAAGGGACTTAAATGTTAGAGCTAATACCATAAAAACTCTAAAAGAAAACCTAGGTAGTACCATTCAGGACATAGGCATGGGCAAGGATTTCATGTCTAAAACACCAAAAGCAACGGCAGCAAAAGCGAAAATTGACAAATGGGACCTAATTAAACTAAAGAGCTTCTGCACAGCAAAAGAAACTACCATCAGAGTGAACAGGCCACCTACAGAATGGGAGAAAATTTTTACAATCTACTCGTCTGACAAAGGGCTGAAACCAGAACCTACAAAGAACTCAAACAAATTTACAAGAAAAAACCAACAACCCGAACAAAAAGTGGGGAAAGGATATGAACAGACATTTCTCAAAAGAAGACATTCATACAGCCAACAGACACATGAAAAAATGCTCATCATCACTAGCCATCAGAGAAATGTAAATCAAAACCACAATGAGATACCATCTCACACCAGTTGGAATGGCAATAATTACAAAGTCAGGAAACAACAGGTGTGGAGAGGATGTGGAGGAATAGGAACACTTTTACACTGTTGGTGGGATTTCAAACAAGTTCAACCATTATGGAAAACAGTATGGCGATTCCTCAAGGATCTAGAACTCGATGTACCATATGACCCAGCCATCCCACTACTGGGTATATGCCCAAAGGATTATAAATCGTGCTGCAATAAAGACACATAGACACATATGTTTATTGCGGCACTATACACAATAACAAAGACTTGAAATCAACCCAAATGTCCATCAGTGACAGACTGGATTAAGAAAATGTGGCACATATACACCATGGAATACTATGCAGCCATAGAAGAGGATGAGTTTGCATCCTTTGTAGGGACATGGATGCAGCTGGAAACCATCATTCTTAGCAAACTATCCCAAGAACAGAAAACCAAACACCGCATGTTCTCACTCATAGGTGGGAACTGAACAATGAGATCACTTGGACTCGGGAAGGGGAACATCACACATCGGGGCCTCTCATGGGGAGGGGGAAGGGGGGAGCGAATCCATTGGGAGTTATACCTGATATAAATGAAGAATTCATGGATGCTGACGCATTGATGGGTGCAGCACACCAACATGGCACAAGTATACCTATGAAACAAACATGCAGGTTATGCACATGTACCATAGAACTTAAAGTATAATAATGAAGAAAAAAAAAAGCAATAGCCTCCAACAGAAAGGAGAAGGAAAAATTCTGTGATAATCCCCTAGGACACATTAATTCCACTCACACAGTTAAGCTTCTGTTTTCATTGAGCAGTATTCTGACACTCTTTTAGGTGAGTCAGCTAAGGGATATTCCAGAGTACTTTGAGGCTTACAGTGAAAACGAAAGTATCTTCAGACAGATACTGGAGAGAAGATATCTTAGGAGCTGCTTGGTGACATGTGTATTCCACTCAGAGTTATAGTTTTCTTCTCATAGAGTATTGCAGAACACCTTTTGGAGAAAACACTACCAGTGGACATTGGAGAGTATATGGACAGCTATGGTGAAAGAGGAAATATACTCAGAAAAATACTGGAAAGAAGATTTCTGTGAAACTGCTATGTGATAGACATGTCTATTCATCTCACATAGAGAAAATTTTCTTTATATTACAGTTTTGAAACTGCGTCATGTACAGATTCATCAAGGGACATTTGGGAACGCATTCAGGCATACAGTTAAAAGTAGATATCATCAGACAAAAACTGAGAGAAGCTTTCAGAGAAACTGCTTCATGGTGTGTGCATTCCACTGAGGGAGTTACACCTCTTTCATCATATGGCAGTGTTTGAACAAGGTTCTTCTGAATGTGAAAAAGCGATATTTTGCAACGTGTTGAAAACTATCACGAAAGTGAAATATCCTGAAATAAAACCCAGAAAGAAGCTTTCCAAGAAAATGATTTCTAACGTGTGCATTCTTTTCAGAGAGTTAAAGTTTACAATACATTGCCCAGTTTGGAAACTCTGTCTTTGAGGAATCCTTGAGGTGTTATTAAGACGCACCCCTGGGCTTGTGGTGAGTAAGGAAATGACTTCCGATGAAAACTGGAGAGAAGCTTGAGGACCAACTGCTTTGTGATGTGTGTATTCATCTCGTAGAGTTACATCATCCTTTTGGTTGAGTAGTTTTAAATCACTGTTTCTGTGGAACCTGAGAAAGAACATTTGGGAATGCTCTTAAAAATATGCTGAAAAAGAAATATCCTCCTATAGAAACCAGAAGAAACTTTCTGTGAAACTTCTCCAGGTCATATCAAGTCCATTCGCACAGTTAAGCTTCCATTTTCAGTGAGCAGTATCCTAACACTGTTTTACATGAGTCAGCTAAGGGATAATCGAGAGCGCTTTGAGGCTAATGGTGAAAATGGAAATATCTTCAGATAGGTACTTGAGAGGAGATGTATGAAGAAATGCTTGTGACGTATGCATTTCCCACACAGAGTTAAACTTTTCATCTTGTAGGGGTTTATGGAACCTCATTGAATGAAATAGCTACCGCGGACATTCAGGAGTATATTTACTGCTATGATGGAAAAGGAAATATCCTCAGGCAAAAACTGGAAAGAAATTTTCTGTGAAACTGCTTTGTGACCAATATGTCTATTCATCTCACATAGATGAAACTGCCTTTCTATTATGCAGTTTTGAAACTGCATCATGGATGGATGCGCGAAGGGACATTCAGGAGCATATAGAGGCTATTGGGGAAATAGGAGGTATCTTCAGATAGCAATTGGAGAGAAACTTTCTGAGAAACTGCTTTGTGATGTCTGCATTCCACTCAAGGAATTATACCTCTTTTCTCACATTCAGTGTTTGAACACTTTTTATGTAAAAGGGAAAAAGAGATACTTTGCAGTGTATTGGATACTCTGGCGAAAATTGAAATATCCGGAAATACAACTCAGAAAAAAGCATTCCAAGAAACTGCTGTCTGACGTGTACATTCACTTCAGAGTGTTAAAGCTTACATTAAGTTGCCTCGTTTGGAAACTCTGTCTTTGAGGTAATTGTGAAGGGATATTAAGTGACACCCGGAGGCTTGTGCTGAGAAAGGAAACATCTTCCGATGAAAACTTGAGAGAAACTTTCGGAGCAACTGCTTTGTAATGTGTGTATTCATCTCATAGAGTCAAATCATTGTTTGGATTGAGCAGTTTTAAATCGCTGTTTCTGTGACACATGAAAAAGGACAGTTGTGAACACTCTGAATAATATGCTGGTAAAGAAATTCCATTCGATAAACGCCAGAAGGAAACTGTCTGTGAAACTTCTCTAGGTCGCTTGAATTCCAATCACACAGTTAAGCAACTGTTTTCATTGAGTAATATTCTAACAATGTTTTAGATTCTAAACATTTAGTAGTATTCTAACAATGTTTTAGTCCCAGCTACTCAGTAGGCTGAGGCAGGAGAATGGCATAAACCCGGGAGACAGAGCTTACACTGAGCTGAGATCCGGCCACTGAACTGCAGCCTCAGCAGTAGGGCGAGACTCGTCTCAAAAAGAAAATATACCATCCGATAAACACCAGAAGGAAATTGTCTGTGAAAGTTCTCTAGGTCGCTTGAATTCCACTCACACAGTATAGCTTCAGTTTCATGGAGCAGTATTGTAACAATCTTTTAGTTTAATCAGCTAAGGCAAACTGGGGAGTGATTTGAGGCTTCCACTGAAAACGAAAATATCTTTAGATAGATACTGGAGGAAGATTTCCGAGGAGCGGCCTTGTGACGTGTGCATTCTACTCACAGAGATATACTTCTCTTCTCATGGATGAATGGGAAATCCCGTTTGGAGAAAAAAAGCGACCGGGGACATTCGGGAATATAGGAAAGTCTATGGTGAAAAAGGAACTATCCTCAGACAAAAACAGGAAAGAAGCTTTCTGTGAAACTACTTTTTGAAAGATATGTTTATTAATTTCACATGGATAAAACTTTCCTTCTATTACGCAGTTTTGAAAGTGTGCCATGGACGAATTTGCAAAGGGACATTCTCCAGGACATTCAGCCGTACGGTGAAATGGGAGTTATCTTCAGGTACAAACTGGAGAGGAGCTGCCTCAGAAAGTGCTTTGAGATGTGTGCATTCCACTCAGGGATTTATTCCTCTTTTCTCATAAGGCAGTGTTTGAACACTGTTGCTGTAAAACTGAAAAAGTGACATTTTGCAGCCCATTGAAGACTATGGCGAAAAGTGAAGTATCATTAAATAAAACCCAGAAAGAAGGATTATATGAAACTGCACTCTGACGTGTGCATTCATTTCAGAGAGTTAAAGTTTGCACTACGTTGCCCTGTTTGGAGACTCTGTCTTTGAAGAATTGTGAAAGGATATTAAGTGGCGCCCAGAGTCTTGTGCTGAGAAATGAAATGCCTTCTGATGAAAACTGGACAGAATCTTTCGGAGTAACTGCTTTGCAATGTGTGTATGCATTTCAAAGAATTAAATCATACTTTGGATTGAGCAGTGTGAACTCACTGTTTCTGTGGAATCTGAGACAGGACATTTGGGAATGCTCTTAACAATATGCTGTAAAGAAATACCCTGCAATAAAAAACAGAAGAAAACTTTCTGTGAAACTGCTCTTTGTCACGTGAAGTCCACTCACACAGTTAAGCTTCGGTTTTCATTGAGCAGTATTCTAACTCTGTTTTTGTTTAATCTGTGAAGTGATACGCTGGAACGCTCTGAGGATTTTGGTGAAAAAGGAAACATCTTCAGATACATAGCTGAGAGGAGATTTCCGAGGAGCTGCTTTGTGACATGTGCATTCCACTCACAGGGTTATACTGCTTTTCTCCTAGAAGATTGGGGAATCCCATTTGGAGAAAAAGCTACAAGGGGACATTCGAGAACATACAGACTGCTACATTGCAAAAGGAAATATCGTCAGACAAATAGTGGAAAGAATCTTTCTGTGAAACTGCATTGTGATAGATTTCTCTACTCACTTCACCTAGATAAAGCTTTTTTCTATTGGGCAGTTTTGAAATGCATAATGAACGGAAAATTCAAGGGTTATTAGGGAGCACATTCAGGCCTGTGGGGAAATAGGAGATATCTTCACATAAAAACTGGAGAGAAGCTTTTTGAGAAACTGTTTTGTGTTGTGTGCATTCCACTCAGGGAATTGTACCTCTTTTTTCCTAAGGCACTTCTTGAACACTGTTCCTGTAAAACTGAAAAACGGATATTTTGCAGTGAATTGAAGACTTTGCTGAAATGTGAAATAGCCTGAACTAAAACCAGGAAAGAAGCGTTCTATGAAACTCCTCTCTGACGTGTGTATTCACTTCACCGAGTTAAAGCTTACAATACGTTGCACAGTTTGGAAGCTCTGTCTTTGAGGAATTTGTGAAAGGATACTAAGTGGATCCCCTGGGCTGGTGGTGAGAATGGAAACGTCTTCCAGTGAAAACTGCAGAGAAGCTTTCAGAGCAACTGCTTTGTGATGTTTGTAATCATATCATACAGTTAAATCATTCTTTGGATTGAGCATTTTGATATCGCTGCTTCTGTGGAACCTGAGCAAGGACATTTGGGAATGCTCTCAAGAATATGTGAAAAAGAAACACCCTCCAATAAAAAAGAGAAGGAAACATACTGTGATACTTCTCTAGGTAACGTGAATTCCACTATGACAGTTAAGCTTCTGTTTTCATTGAGCAGTATTCTAACACTGTTTTATGTGTCAGCTAAGGGATACTCGAGAGCATTTTGAGGCTTATGATGAAAAAGAGAATATTTCAGACAGATACTGGAGAGAAGATATCTGAGGAGCTGCTTTGTAATGTGTGAATTCCACTCCTAGTGTTATAGTTTTCTTCTCATAGAGTATTGTGGAATCCCGTTTGGAGAAAATACCACAGGGGACTTTCAAGAGTATATGTACGGCTGTATTGATAGAGGATATATACTCAGAAAAAACCTGGAAAGAAGCTTTCTGTGAAACTGCTATGTGATAGATATGTCTATTCATCTCACACAGAGAAAATTTTCTTTATATTACGCAGTTTTGAAATTGCGTCATGGACAGATTTGCAAAGGGACATTTGGGAGCACATTCAGACGTACAGTGTAAAAGGAGATATCGTCAGACAAAAACTGGAGAGAAGCTTTCTGAGAAACTGCTTTGTGGTGTGTGCATTGCACTGAGGGAGTTATATCACTTTCATGATAAGCAGTGTTTGAACAACGTTCTTCTGAAAGTGAAAAAGTGATATTTTGCAACGCGTTGAAAACTATCACAAAAAGTGAAATATCCTGAAATAAAACCCAGAAAGAAGCGTTCCAAGAAAATGCTTTCTAACGTGTGCATTCATTTCAGAGAGCTAAAGGTTACACTACATTGCCCAGTTTGGAAGCTCTGTCTTTGTGGTGTCTTTGAGGTGTTATTAAGAGTTGCCCCTGGGCTTGTGGTGAGTAAGGAAACGACTTCTGATGAAAACTGAAGAGAAGCTTTTGGAACAGCTGCTTTGTGAGGTGTGTATTCATCTCGTAGCGTTACATCATTCTTTGGATTGAGCAGTTTGAAATCAGTGTTTCTGTGGAACCTGAGAAAGAACATTTGGGAATGCACTTAAGAATATGCTGAAAAAGAAATATCCTCTGATAAAAACCAGTAGGAAATATTCTGTGAAACCGCTCCAGATCATATCAAGTCCACTCGCACACTTAAGCTTCCATTTTCATTGAGCAGTATCCTAACACTGTTTTACGTGAGTCAGCTAAGTGATAAACCTCTCTTCTCATAGGGGTTTGTGGAATCCCGTGGGAGAAATAGCTACCAGGGACATTCAGGAGTAAATTTACTGCTATGTTGGGAAAGGAAATATTCTCACACAAAAGCTGGTAAGAAACTTTTTGAGAAACTGTTTTGTGACAGATATGTCTATTCATCTCACATAGATGAAACTGTCTTTTTATTGTACAGTTTTAAAACTGCATCGTGGACGGATTCGCGAAGGGACTTTCGGGAGCAGATACAGGTTGCTGGGGAAATAGGATATATCTTCAGATAAAAATTGCACAGAAACGTTCTGAGAAACTGCTTTGTGATGTCTGCATTCCACTCAGGGAGTTATACCTCTTTTCTCAAAAGGCAGTGTTTGAACACTGTTCCTGTAAAAGTGAAAAAGTGATATTTTACAGCATATTGAAGACTCTGGCAAAAACTGAAATATCGAAATGAAACCCAGAAAAAAGCGTTACAAGAAGCATTACAAGAAGCTTACCCTAAGTCGCCCAGTTTGGAAAATCTGTTTTTCAGGAAATTTTGAAGGGATATTAAGTGACACACAGAGGATTGTGGTGAGAAAGGAAACGTCTTCCAATGAAAACTGGAGAGAAACTTTCGAAGCAACTGCTTTGTGATGTGTGTATTCATTTCACAGAATGATATTGTTCTTTGGATTGTGCAGTTTTAAATCCCTGTTTCTCTGGACATTTGGGAATGCTCTTAATATGCTGAAAAAGAAATACCATCCGATAAACGTCAGAAGGAAACAGTCTGTGAAACTTCTCTAGGTTGCTTGAATTCCACTTGCACAGTTAAGCTTCTGTTTTCAATGAGCTGTATTCTAACAATGTTTTAGGTTAATCAGCTAAGGGATACTCGGGAGCGATTTGAGGCTTCCGGTGAAAACGGAAATATCTTTAAATAGTTACTGGAGGAAGATTTCTGAGGAGCGGCCTTGTGACGTGTGATTGTACTCACAGAGGTATACTTTTCTTCTCAAAGAGGAATGGGAAATGCCATTTGGAGAAAAAGTGAAAAGGGGACATTCGGGTGTATATGAAAGGCTATGATGAAAAAAGGAACTATCCTCAGACAAATACTGGAGAGAAGCTTTCCATGAAACTGCTTTGTGATAGATATGTCCATTCATTTCACATGGATAAAACTTCCTTTCTATTATGCAGTTTTGAAACTGCATCATGGATGTATTCGTGAAGGGACGTTCGGCAGGACATTCAGGCGTATGGTGAAAAGGGAGTTATCTTCACATACAAACTGGAGGGAAGCTGTCTGAGAAAGTGCTTTGAGATGTGGGCATTTCACACAGGGATTTATACCTCTTTTCTCATACGACAGTGTTTGAACACAGTTCCTGTAAACTGAAAAAGTGAAATTTTGCAGCGCATTGAGGACTTTGGTGAAAAGTGAAATATCCTGAAATAAAACCCAGAAAGAAGGATTAAAAGAAATTGCATTATGATGTGTGCATTCATTTCAGAGTGTTAAAAGTTACACTTCGTTGCCCCGTTTGGAAACTCTGATTTTGAAGAATCTGTGAAGGGATATTAAGTGACGCTCGGAGGCTTGTGGTGAGAAAGGAAACGCCTTCTGATGAAAACTTGAAAGAATCTTTTGGAGTAACTGCTTTGTAGTGTGTGTACGCATCTCATAGAATTAAATCATTCTTTGGATTGAGCAGTTTAAACTCATTGTCTGTGGAACCTGAAAAAGGACGTTTGGGAACGCTCTTAAGAATATGCTGAAAAAGAAATACCCTCTGATTAAAAAGAGAAGAACACTTTCTGTGAAACTCCACTTTGTCACGTGAAGTCCACTCACACAGTTAAGCTTCTGTTTTCATTGAGAAGTATTCTAACACTATTTTTGTTTAGTGTGTGAACAATATGCTGGAGCACTCTGAGGCTTTCGGTGAAAAACGAAACAACTTCAGATGCATACCGGAGAGAAGATTTCTGAAGAGCTCTTTTGTGACATGTGCATTCCACTCACAGGTTTATACATTTTTTTTCCTGGAAGATTGAGGAATCTCGTTTGGAGAAAGAGCTAGAAGGGGACATTCGGGAATATAGAGAGTTCTATGGTGAAAAAGAAAATATAATCAGACAAAAACTGGAAAGAATATTTCTGTGAAACTCCGCTGTGGGAGATATGCCTACTCACCTCCCATAGATAAAATTTTCTTCTATTACACAGTTTTGAAACTACACAATGGACGGAAATGCAGAGGGACATTAGGGAGCACATTCAGGCCTGTGGCGACATAGGAGATATCTTCACATAAAAACTGGAGACAGGCTTTCTGAGAAACTGCTTTGTGATGTGTGCATTCCACTCAGAGAATCATACCTCTTTTCTCATAGGGCACTTTTTGAACACTGTTCCTGTAAAACTGAAAAAGGGATATTTTGCAGTGAATTGAAGACTTTGGTGAAATGTGAAATAGCCTGAATTAAAAGCTGAAAAGAAGTGCTCTAAGAAACAACTCTCCGACGTGTGCATTTGTTTCAGAGATTTAAAGCTTACACTACGTTGCCCAGTTTGGAAGCTCTGTCTTTGAGGAATTTGTGACGGGACATTAAGTGGTTCCCCTGGGCTTGCGGTGAGAAAGGAAACGTCTTCCAATGAAAACTGCAGAGAAGTTTTCACAGCAACTTCCTTGTGATGTGTGTAATCATCTTATAGAGTTAAATCATTGTTTGGAATGAGCAGTTAGATATCTCTGTTTCTATGGAACCTGAGCAAGGACATTTGGGAATGCTCTCATGAATATGTGAAAAAGAAACACCTTTCAATAAAAAAGAGAAGGAAACACTCTGCGATACTGCTCTAGGTCACGTGAATTTCACTCGCACAGTTAAGCATCTGTTTTCATTGAACAGCATTCTAACACTGTTTTGGGTGAGTTTGCTAAGGGATACTCGGGAGCACTTTGAGGCTTACGGTGAAAAGGAAAATGTCTTCAGAGAGATCCTGGAGAGAAGACATCTGAGGAGCTGCTTTGTGACTTGTGAATTCCACTCATACAGTTATAGTTTTCTTCTCATAGAGTATTGCAGTATCCAGTTTGGAGAAATCACTAATAGGGGACATTCAAGAATAAAAGGATGGCTATTTTGAAAAAGGAAATATACTCAGAAAAAAAACTGGAAAGAAGTTTTCTGTGAAACTGCTATGTGATAGATATGTCTATTCATCTCACATAGAGAAAATTTTTTGTATATTACGCAGTTTTGAAACTACGTCATGATCAATTTCAAGAAGGGACATTTGGGAGCACATTCTGGTGTACAATGTAAAAAGAGATATCGGCAGAAAAAAACTGGAGAGAAGTATTTTTAGAAACTGCTTTGTGGTGTGTGCATTCCCCTGAAGGAGTTATACCTCTTTCATCCTAAGGCAGTGTTTGAAGAAGTTTCTTCTATAAGTGAAAAAGTGATATTTTGCAATGCGTTGAAATCTATCACGAAAAGTGAAATATCCTGAAATGAAACCCAGAAAGAAGCGTTCCAAGGTAATGCTCTCTAAAGTGTGCATTCATTTCAGAGAGTTAAAGCCTACACTACATTGCCCAGTTTAGAAGCTATGTCTTCGAGGAATGTGAAATATCCTGAATTAAAACGAGGAAAGGAGCACTGTAAGAAACTCCTCTCTGACGTGTGCATTCATTTCACAGAGTTAAGGGTAACACTACAGTGCCCAGCGTGGAAGCTCTGTCTTTGAGGAATTTGTGAAGGGATATTAAGTGTTTCCCCTGGACTTGTGGTGAGAAAGGAAACGTCTTCTGATAAAAACTACAGAGAAGTTTTCAGAGCAACTGCTTTGTGGTGTGTGTAATCGTCTCATAGAGTTAAATCGTTCCTTGGCTTGAGCAGTTTGCAATCTGTTTTTGTGGAACCTGAGCAGAGACAATTGGGAATGCTTTCCAGAATACGTGACAAAGAAACATTTTCCAATAAAAAAGAGGAGGAAACACTCTGTGATACTGCTCTAGGTAAAGTGAATAACACATCACTGTTAAGCTGTGTTTTCATTGAGCAGTATTCTAACACTCTTTTAGGTTAGTCAACTAAGGGATACTCGGGAGCACTTTGAGGCTTACAGTGAAAAGGAAAACATCTTCAGAAAGATACTTGGGAGAAGATATCTGAGGAGATGTTTTGTGACGTGTGAATTCCACTCATAGTGTTATCGTTTTCTTCTCATAAAGTACTGTGGAATCCCGTTTGGAGAAAATGTTACCAGGGGACTTCCGAGAGTATATGGATGGCTACGGTGAAAGAGGTAATATACTCAGACCAATACTGGAAAGAAGCTTTCTGTGACACTGCTATCTGATAGATATGTCTATTCATCTCACATAGAGAAAATTTTCTTTATATTACGCAGTTTTGAAACTGCGTCATGGACAGATTCGCGAAGGGACATTTGGGAGCACATTCAGGCGTACTGTGTAAAAGGAGATATCGTCAGACAAAAACTGAGAGAAGCTTTCTGAAAAACTGCTTTGTGGTGTGTGCATTCCACTGAGGGAGTTATACCTCTTCCATCATAAGTGAGTGTTTGAACAAGGTTCTTCTGGAAGTGAAAAATGATATATTGTGACGTGTTGAAAACTATCACGAAAAGTGAAATATCCTGAAATAAAACCCAGAAAGATCCGTTCCAAGACTATGCTCTCTAACGTGTGCATTCATTTCAGAGAGTTAAAGCTTACATTACATTGCTCTGTTTGAAAGCTCTGTCTTTGAGGAATCTTTGATGTGTTATTAAGAGGTGCCCCTGGACTTGTGGTGAGTTTGGAAATGACTTCCGATAAAAACTGGAGAGAAGCTTGCAAACCAACTGCTTTGTGATGTGTGTATTTATCTCGTAGAGTTACATCATTCTTTGGGTTGAGCAGTTTGAAATCACTGTTTCTGTCGAAACTGAGAAAGAACATTTGGGAACACCCCCAGGAATATGCCGTAAAAAAATATCCTCCAATAGAAACAAGAAGGAAACGTTCTGTGAAACTGTTCCAGGTCATATCAAGTCCACTCGCACAGTTAAGCTTCCATTTTCATTGAGCTGTATCCTAACACTGCTTTACGTGAGTCAGCTAAGGGATAATCGGGAGCGCTTTGAGGCTAAGTGTGAGAACTGAAATATCTTCAGATAGATACTCGAGATGAGATTGCTGAAGAAAAGCTTTGTGACGTTTGCATTTCCCACACAGAGTTAAACCTCTCTTCTCATAGGGTTTTATGTAATCCCGCTGTCTGTAATAGCTACTGGGGACCTTCAAGAGTATGTTAACTGCTATAGTGGAAAAAGAAATATCCTCAGACCAAAACTGGAAAGAAACTTTCTGTTAAACTGATTTGTGACAGATATGTCTATGCATCTCATATAGATGAACTGTTTTTCTATTAGAAAATTTTGAAACTGCATCATGGGCAGATTCGTGAAATGACATTCTGGAGCACATAGAGGGTGTTGGAGAAATAGGAGATATCTTCAGATAACAATTGGAGAAAAACTTCCTGAGAAACTTCTTTGTGATGTCTGCATTCCACTCAGGGAGATATACCTCTTTTCACACAAGGCAGTGTTTGAACACTGTTCCTGTAAAATTGAAAAACTGATACTTTGCAGCATATTGAAGACTCTGGTGAAAATTGAAATATCCAGAAATAAAACCCAGAAAAATGCGTTCCAGGAGACTGCTCCCTGACGTGTACTTTCATTTCAGAGTGTTAAGTTTACACTAACTAAACTGGTCTGGAAACTCTGTCTTTGAGGAAATTGTGAAGGGATATTAAGTGACACCGAGAGGCTTGTGGTGAGAAAGGAAATATCTTCCGATGAAAATTGGAGAGAACCTATCGGAGCAACTGCTTTGTGATGTCTGTATTCATCTCATAGAGTTAAATCATTCTTTGGATTGAGCAGTTTTAAATCACTGTTTCTGTGATACCTCAGAAAGGACATTTGGGAACGCTCTTAGTAATATGCTGAAAAAGAAATACCTTCCAATAAACCAAAGAAGGAAACTGTCTGTGAAACTTCACTAAGTTGCTTGAAATCCACTAGCACAGTTAAGCAACAGTTTTCATTGAGCAGCATTCTAACAATGTTTTAGGTTAATCGGCTAAGGGACACTCAGGAGAGATTTGAGGTTTCCAGGGAAAACGGAAATATCTTTAGAGAGATACTGGAGGAAGGTTTCTGAGGAGCGGCCTTTTGACGTGTGCATTCTACTCACAGAGATATGCTTTACTTCTCATAAAGGAATGGGAAACCCCATTTGGCGAAAATGCGACCAGAGGACCTTCGGGAATATATGAAAGGATATGGAGAAATAGAAACTATCCTCAGAGAAAAACTTGAAAGATGCTTTCTGTGAAACTGCTTTGTGATAGATATGTCTATTCGTTTCACATGGATAAAACTTTCTTTCTATTATGCACTTTTGAGTCTGCGTCATGGATGGATTCATGCAGTGACATTCCACAGGACAATTGGTGTATGGTGAAAAGGGTGTTATCTTCAGATACAAACTGGAGAGAAGCTGTCTGAGAACGTGATTTGAGATGTGTGCATTCCACTCATGGATTTATACCTCTTTTCTCATAAGGCAGTGTTTGAACACTGTTCCTGTAAACCTGAAAAAGTACCATTTTGCAGTGCATTGAAGACTATGGTGAAAAGTGAAATATCCTGAAATAATTCCCAGAAAGAAGGATTCCAGGAAACTGCACTCTGACGTGTGCACTCATTTCAGAGAGTTAAAGTTTACACTTCGTTTCCCCGTTTGGAGACTCTGTCTTTGAAGAATCTGTGATGGGATATTAAGTGGCGTCCGGAGGCTTCTGTTGAGAAAGGAAACGCCTTCCGATGAAAACTGAACAGAACCCTTAGGAATAACTCCTTTGTAAAGTGTGTACACATCCCATGGAATTTAATCATTCTTTGGATTTAGCAGTTTGAACTCACTGTTTCTGTGGAACCTGAGAAAGGACATTTGGGAATGCTCCTAAGAATATGCTGAAAAAGAAATACCCTCCGTTAAAAAGCAAAAGAAAGTTTTCTGTGAAACTGCTCTTTGTCATGTGAAGTCCACTCAGTCAGTTAAGCTTCGGGTTTCATTGAGCAGTATTCTAACACTGTTTTGCTTAGTCTGTGAGGTGATATGCTGGAATGCTGTCAGGCTTTCAGTGAAAAAGGAAACATCTTCAGATACAAACCAGAGAGAAGATTTCCAAGGAGCTCTTTTGTGACATGTGCATTCCACTCACAGGTTTATACTTTTTTTCTCCTAGAAGATTGGGGAATCCCGTTTGGAGAAAAAGCTACAAGGGGACATTAGGGAATATAGGGACTGCTATGACGAAAAAGGAAATATCATCAGACAAAAACTGGAAAGAAGCTTTCTGTGAAACTGCATTGTGGTAGATATGTCAGTTCACCTCCCATAGATAAAACTATTTTCTATTACGCATTTTTCAAACTGTGCAATGGACTAAAACGCGAAGGGATTTTAGGGAGACATTCAGGCCTCTGGGTAATTAGGAGATAACATAAAAACTGCAGAGAAGCTTTCTGAGAAAATTCTTTCTGATGTGTGCATTCCACTCAGGGACTTTTACCTCATTTCTCATTAGGCAATTTTTGAACAATATTTCTGTAAAACTGAAGAAGGGATATTTTGCAGCAAATTGAAGACTTTGGCGAAATGTGAAATATCCTGAAATAAAACCAGGAAAGGAGTGTTCTAAGAAACTCCTCTCTGACATGTGCATTCATTTCAGAGAGATAAAGCTTACACTACGTTGCCCAGTTTGGAAGCTCTGTCTTTGATGAATTTGTGAAGGAATATTAAGTGGTTTCCCAGGGCTTGAGGTGAGAAAGGAAACGTCTTCCGATGAGAACGGCAGAGAAGTTTTGAGAGCAACTGCTTTGTGATGTGTGTAATCATCTGATAGAGTTAAATCATTCTTTGGATTGAGCATTTTGATATCTCTGCTTCTGTGGAACCTGAGCAAGGACATTTGGGAACGCTCTCAGAAATACGTGAAAAAGAAACACCCTCCAATAAAAAAGAGAAGGAAACACTCTGTGATACTGCTCTAAATCACGTGAATTCCACTCGCACAGTTAAGCTTCTGTTTTCATTGAGCAGTATTCTAACACTCTATAGGTTAGTCAGCTAAGGGATACTCGGGAACACTTTGAGGCTTACGGTGAAAACGAAAATATTTTCAGACAGATACTGGAGAGAAGATATCTGAGGAGCTGCTTTGTGACGTGTGAATTCCACTCATAGAGTTATAGTTTTCTTCTCATAGAGTATTGCGGAATCCCATTTTGAAAAAATGCTACAGGGGACATTCGAAAATATACGGATGGCTATGGTGAAAAAGGAAATATACTCAGACAAATACTGGAATCAGCTTTCTGCGAAACTGAATTGTGGTAGATATGTCTACTCACTTCCCATAGTTAAACATTTTACTATTATGCATTTTGTCAGTAGAATTGCAGATTACTTTTTGTCCTCTTCAGGATCTGGGTTTTTTTAAATCCTTTTGGAATTATTATTTTAACTCCATTAGAGAAAGTACACACGGAGATGAACACGTGCATATACATATGCAAAATGGAAAGTTGTAATTTTAATGTGTTGTGATTTTAAATATAGATTTGCTATAATAAAAACTACATCTTTAAAACAAAAACAAGAAACTGCATAATGGATGGAAATGAGAAGGGACATTCGAGAGAAAATTCCGGCCTTTGGGGAAATAGGAGATATCTTCACATAAAAACTGGAGAGAAACACTCTGAAAAACTGCTTTGTGATGTATGCATTCCAAAGCCTGAATGTGCTCCCTAATGTCCCTTCACTTTTCCATCCATTACGTCATTTCAAAGCAGCGTAATATAAAAAGTTTTATGTATGAGAGGTGAATAGACATATCTACCACAACGCAGTTTCACAGAAATCTTCTTTCCAATTTTTGTCTGATGATATTTCCTTTTTCACCAAAGCAGTACCTGTATTCCCGAATGTCCTCTTCTAGCTCTTTCTCTAGATGGGATTCCCCAATCTTCTAGGAGAAAAAAAGTATAACCCTGTGAGTGGAATGCACATGTCACAAAAGAGCTCCTCAGAAGTTTTCTCTCTGGTATGTATCTGAAGTGGTTTCCTTTTTCACCGAAAGCCTCAGAGTGATCCAGCATATTACTTCACAGACGAAACAAAAACAGTGTTAGAAAACGTCTGAATGAAAACAGAAGCTTAACTGTGCGAGTGGACTTCACGTGACAAAGTGGAGTTTCACAGAAAGTTTCCTTCTGTTTCTTATCGGAGGGTATTTCTTTTTCAGCATATTCTTTAGAGCTTTCCCAAACGTCCTTTCTCAGGTTCCACAAAAACAATGAGTTCAAACTGCTCAATCCAAAGAATGATTTAATTCTATGAGATGCGTACACACGTTACAAAGCAGTTACTCTGAAAGATTCTTTCAAGTTTTCATTGGAAGGCATTTTCTTTCTCACCACAATCTTCCGAGTGCCATTTAATATCCCTTCGCAGATTCTTCAAAGACAGAGTTTCCAAACGGGGCAACGAGGTGTAAACTTTAACTCTCTGATATGAATGCCCACGTCAGAGCACAGTTTGTTGGAATCATTCTTTCTGGGTTTTATTTCTGGATATTTCACTTTTCGCCATAGTCTTCAATGCGCTGCAAAAAGTCACTTTTTCAGTTTACAAAAACAGTGTTCAAATACTGCCTTATGAAAAAAGAGGTATAAATCCCTGAGTGGAATGCCCACATCTCAAAGCAATTTCAGACAGCTTCTCTCCAGTTTGTATCTGAAGATAACTCCCTTTTCACCGTACGCCTGAATGTCCTGCCGAATGTCCCTTCACGAATTCGTCCATGATGCAGTTTCAAAACTGCGTAATAGAAAGAAAGTTTATCCATGTGAAGTGAACAGACAAACCTATCACAAAGCAGTTTCACGGAAAGCTTCTTTCCAGTATTTGAGGATAGTTCCTTTTTCACCATAGCCTTTCATATACTCCCGAATGTCCCCTGGTCGATTTTTCTCCAAACGGAAGTTCCCGTTCCTCTATGAGAAGGAAAGTGTATCTCTGTGAGTAGAATGCACACGTCACAAGGCCACTCCTCAGAAATCTTCCTCCAGTATCTATCCAAAGATATTTCCGTTTTCACCGGAAGCCTCAAATCACTCCCGAGTATTCCTTAGCTGATTAACCTAAAACATTGTTAGAATACTGCTCAATGAAAACAGAAGCTTAACTGTGTAAGTGGAATTCAAGCAACCTAGAGAAGTTTCACAGACCGTTTCCTTCTGGCGTTTATCAGGTGGTATTTCTTTTTCAGCATATTATTTAGAGCATTCCCAAATGTCCAGAGCAACAGCGATTTAAAACTGCTGAATCCAAGAACAATTTCACTCTGTGAGATGAATACACACATCACAAATCAGTTGCTCCGAATATTTCTCTCCCGCTTTCATTGGAAGAAGTTTCCTTTCTCACCACAATCCTCCAGGTGTCACTTAATACCCCTTCACAATTTCCTCAAAAACCGATTTTCCAAACTGTGCTACTTAGGGTAAGCTTTAACACACTGAAATGAATGTACACGTCAGAGAGCAGTTCCCTGGAATGCTTTTTTCTGGGTTTCATTTCCAGATATTTCAATTTTCTCCGTAGTCTTCAATACGCTACAAAATACCTCTTTTTCACTTTTACAGGAACAGTGTTCAAACACTGCCTGTGAGAAAAGAGGTATAACTCCCTGAGTGGAATGCAGACATCACAAAGTAGTTTCTCAGAAACTTTCTCTCCAATTGTTATCTGAACATATCTCCTACTTCCCCACCACACTGTATGTGCTTCCGAATGTCCCTTCGTGAATCCATCCATGATGCAGTTTCAAAACTGCATAATAAAAAGACAGTTTCATCAATGTGAAATTAATAGACATATCTGTCACAAAACAGTTTCACAGAAAGTTTCTTTCCAGTTATTGTGTAAGAATACTTCCTTTCCCACCATAGCAGTAAATATACTCCTGAATGTCCCCAGTAGCTATTTCTCCCAAGGGGATTCCATAAACCCCTATGAGAAGAAAAGTTTAACTCTGTGTGGGAAATGTATATGTCACAAAGCATTTCTTCATACATCTCCTCTCGAGTATCTATCTGAAGATATTTCTGTTTTCACCATTAACATCAAAGCGCTCCTGATTATCTTTTAGCTGACATATGTAAAACAATGTTAGCATACTCCTCAATGAAAACGGGAGCTTAACTGTGCGAGTGGACTTGATATGACCTGGAGCAGATTCACAGAATGTTTCCTTCTGATTTCTATCGGGGGATATTTTTTCAACTTATTCTTAGGAGCATTCCCAAATGTTCTTTCTCAGGTTCCACAGACACATGGATTTCAAACTACTCAATCCAAAGAATACTGTAACCTTATGAGATGAATACACACATCACAAAGAAGTTGCTCTGAAAGCTTCTCTCCAGTTTTCATCAGAAGCCATTTCTTTACTCACCACAAGCCCAAGGTTGCCTTTTAATAACACCTCAAAGATTCCTCAAAGACAGATTTTCAAAAGTGGACAATATAGTGTAAACTTTAACTCTCTGAAATGAATGCACACGTTGGAGAAAATTTTCCTGGAACGCTTCTTTCTGGGTTTTATTTCAGGATACTTCACTTTTCGCCATAGTTTTCAATGTGCTGCAAAGTATCAATTTTTCACTTTCAGAAGAACTTTTTTCAAACACTGCCTTATGCTGAAAAAGGTATAACTTCCTCAGTAGAATGCACACTCCACAAAGCGGTTTCTCAGAAAGCTTCTCTACAGTTTTCGTCTGACAATATCCCCTTTTACACCGTACACCAGAATGTACTCCGAAATGACCTTTCGCGAAATTGCTCATGATGCAATTTCAGAACTGCATAATATACAGAAAATTTTCTCTATGTGAGATGAATAGACATATCTATCACACAGCAGTTTCACAGAAAACTTCTTTCCAGTTTTTTTCTGAGTATATTTCCTTTATCACGACAGCCGTCCATATAGTCTCGAATGTCTCCTGTAGTATTTTCTCCAAATGGGATTCCGCAATACTCTATGAGAAGAAAACTATAACGCTATGAGTGGAATTCACACGTCACAAAGCAGCTCCTCAGATATCTTCTCTGCAGTATCTATCTGAAGATATTTTCCTTTTCACCGTAAGCCTCAATGCGCTCCCGAGTATCCCTTAGCTGACTCACCTATAGAGTGTTAGAATACTGCTCAATGAAAACAGAAGCTTAACTGTGCGAGTGGAATTCACATGATTTAGAGCAGTATCACAGAGTGTTTTCTTTTCTCTTTTATTGGAGGGTCTTTCTTTTTCACATATTCTTGAGAGCGTTCCCAAATGTCCTTGTTCATGTTCCACAGAAGCAGAGATATCAAAATGCTCAATCTAAAGAATGATTTAACTCTATGAGATGATTACAAACATCACAAAGTAGTTTCTCTGAGAACTTCTCTGCCGTTCTCATCGGAAGACGTTTCCTTTCTCACCTCAAGCCCAGTGGAACCACTTAATATACCTTCGCATATTCCTCAAAGACAGAGCGTCCAAACTGAGCAACGTAGTGTAAGCTTTATCTCTCTGAAATGAATGCACACATCAGAGAGGAGTTTCTTAGTATGCTCCTTTCCTGGTTTTATTTCAGGATATTTCACATTTCGCCAAAGTATTCAATTCGCTGCAAAATATCCCTTCTTCAGCTTTACAGAAACATTGTTCAAAAAGTGCCTAATGAGAAAAGAGGTATAAGTGCCTGAGTGGAATGCACACATCACAAGGAAGTTTCTCACAAAGCTTCTCTGCAGTTTTTATGTGAAGCTATCTTCTAATTCCCCACAGGCCTGAATGTCTCCCTATGTCCCTTCACGTTTCCGTCCATTACACAGTTTGAAAAGTACGTAATAGAAAAAAGTTTTATCTATGGGAGGTGAAAAGACATATCTACCACAACGCAGTTTCACAGAAAGCTTCTTTCCAGTTTTTGTCTGATGATATTTCCTTTTTCACCATAGTAGTCCATATATTCCGGAATGTCCTCTTGTAGCTATTTCTTCAAATGGGATTACCCAATCTTGTAGGAGAAATAAAGGATAACCCTGTGAGTGGAATGCACATGTCATGAAAGAGCTCCTGGGAAATCTTCTCTCTGGTACGCATCTGAAGTTGTTTCCTTTTTCACCAAAAGCCTCAGAGCACTCCTGCATATCACTTCACAGAATAAACAAAAACAGTGTTAGAATACTGCTCAATGAAAACTGAAGCTTAACTGTGTGAGTGGACTTCACGTGACAAAGAGCAGTTTCTCACAAAATTTTCCTTCTGGTTTCTATCAGAGGGTATTTCCTTTTCTGCATATTCTTAAGAGCATTCCCAAGTGTACTTTCTCAGGTTTCACAAAAAAGGTGAGTTCAAACCACTCAATCTAAACAATGATTTAATTCTATAATATGCATGCACACATTAAAAAGCAGTTACTCCGAAAAATTCTGTCCAGTTCTTATCAGAATGCATTTCCTTTCTCACCACAAGCCTTTGGGTGCCACTAAATATGCCTTCACAGATTCTTCAAAGACAGAGTTTCCAAACGTTGCAACAAAGTGTACACTTTAACTCTCTGAAATGAATGCACACAACAGAGTGCAGACTCTTGGAATCCTTCTTTGTGGGTTTTATTTCAGGATATTTCACTTTTCACCATAGTCTTCAATGCGTTACAAAATGTCACTTTTTCACTTTTACAGGAACAGTGTTCAAACGCTGCCTTATGAGAAAACAGGTATAAATCCCTGAGTGGAATGCACAGGTCTCAAAGCACTTTCTCAGACAGGTTCTCTCCAGTTTTTGTCTGACGATATCTCCTTTTACACCGTACGCCTGAATGTCCTTCCGAATGTCCCTTCACGAATCTGTCCATGATGCAATTTCAAAATTGCATAATAGAAAGAAAGTTTTCTCTATGTGAGATGAATAGACATATCTATCACAAAGCTGTTTCACAGAAAGCTTCTTTCCAGTTTTTGTCTGAGGATAGTTCCTTTTACACCATAGCCTTTCATGTACTCCCGAATGTCCCCTGGTCACTTTTTCTCCAAACGGGATTTCCCATTCCTCTATGAGAAGAAAAGTATATCTCCGTGGGTTGAATGCAGACGTCACAAGGCCGCTCCTTGGAAATCTTCCTCCAGTGTCTATCTTAAGATAATTTCGTTTTCACCGGAAGCCTCAAATTGCTCCCGAGTATCCATTAGCTGAATAACCTAAAACATTGTTAGAATACTGCTCGATGAAAAAGGAAGCTTAAATGTGCGAGTGGAAAACAGACTACCTAGAGAAGTTTCACAGTTTCCTTCTGGCGTTTATCGGATGGTATTTCTCTTCCAGCATATTATTAAGAGCGTTCCCAAATGTCCTCTCTCAGGTATCACAGAAACAGCGATTTAAACCTGCTCAACCCAGAGAACGATTTAATTCTATGAGATGAATATATACATAACAATGTAGTTGCTCTGAAAGATTCTCTCCAGTTTTCATCGGAAGACGTTTCCTTTTTCACCACAAACCTCGGGGTGTCACTTAATATCCCTTCACAATTTCCTCAAAGACAGAGTTTCCAAAGTGGGCGACTTAGTGTCAGCTTTAACATTCTGAAATGAAAGTACACGTCAGAGAGCGATTGCTTGGAACGCTTTTTTCTATGTTTTATTTCCGGATATTTCAATTTTTGCCATAGTCTTCAATACACAGCAAAATATCTCTTTTTCACTTCGGAGTGATAAAGCTTGCGCTAAGCCACCCTGCTTGGAAAATCTGTCTTTGAGGAAATTGTGAAGGGATATTAAGTGACACCCAGAGACTTGTGTTCAGAAAGGAAATGTCTTCCGATGAAAACTGGAGAGAAACTTTCGGAGCAACTGCTTAGTGATGGATGTATTCACTTCGTAGAGTTAAATCATTCTTTGGCTTGAGCAGTTTTGAACTGCTTTTTCTGTGATACCTGAGAAAGGACATTTGAGAGCGCTATTAATGATATGGTGAAAAAGAAATACCATCTGATAAAAGCCAGAAGGAAACTGTCTGTGAAACTTCCCTATGTCGCTTCAATTCCACATGCGCAATTTAGCTTCTGTTTTCATTGAGCAGTATTCTAACAATGTTTTAGTTTAATGAGCTAAGGCATACTCGGGAGTGATTTGAGGCTTCCAGTGAAAACAGAAATATCTTTAGATAGATACTGGTGGAAGATTTCTGAGTAGCAGCCTTGTGACCTGTGCATTCTACTCACAGAGAAATACTTTTCTACCTATAGAGGAATGGGAAATCCTGTTTGGAGAAAAAGTGACTGGGGAACATTCGGGTTTCATGAAAGGCTATGGTGTAAAAGGAACTCCTCAAACAAATAGTGGAAAGAAGCTTTCTGTGAAACTGCTTTGTGATAGATATGTCTATTCATTTCACATGGATAAAATATTCTCTTTTTTTATTTTTATTTGTTATTTTTTTAATTTTTATTTTTTACTTTAAGATCTAGGGTACATGTGCATAACGTGCAGGTTTGTTACATATGTATACTTGTGCCATGTTGGTGTGCTGCACCCATGAACTCGTCAGACACATCAATTGGTCATTTATATCAGATATAACTCCCAATGCAATCCCTCCCACTTCCCCCTCCCCATGATAGGCCCCGATGTGTGATGTTCCCCTTCCCGAGTCAAAGTGATGTCATTGTTCAGATCCCAACTATGAGTGAGAACATGCAGTGTTTGGTTTTCTGTTCTTGTGACAGTTTGCTAAGAACGATGGTTTCCAGCTGCATCCATGTCCCTACAAAGGATGGAAACTCATCCTTTTTTATGGCTGCGTAATATTCCATGGTGTATATGTGCCACACTTTCTTAATGCAGTCTGTCACAGATGGATATTTGGATTGATTGTAAGTCTTTGCTATTGTGAATAGCGCCACAATAAACATACGTGTGCATGTGTCTTTATTGCAGCATGATTTATAACACTTTGGGTATATACCCAGTAATGGGATGGCTGGATCATATGGTACATCTAGTTCTACATCCTTGAGGACTCGCCATACTGTTTTCCATAGCGGTTGAACTAGTTTACAATCCCACCAAAGTGCAAAAGTGTTCCTATTTCTCCACATCGTCTCCAGCACCTGTTGTTTCCTGACTTTTTAATGATTGCCACTCTAACTGGTGTGAGATGGTATCTCACTGTGGTTTTGATTTGCATTTCTCTGATGGCCAGTGATGATGAGCATTTTTTTCATGTGTCTGTTGGCTGTATGCATGTCTTCTTTTGAGAAATTTCTGTTCATATCCTTTGCCCACTTTTTGATGGGGCTGTTTGTTTTTTTCTTGTAAATTTGTTTAAGTTATTTGTAGATTCTGGAAATTAGCCCTTTGTCAGATGAGTAGAGTCCTCAGAAATAATACCATACATCTACAGCCATCTGATCTTTGACAAACCTGACAAAAACAAGAAATGGGGAAGGGATTCCCTATTTAATAAATGGTGCAGGGAAAATTGGCTAGCCATAAGTAGAAAGCTGAAACTGGATCGTTTCCTTACTCCTTATATGAAAATTAATTCAAGATGGATTAGAGAATTAAATTTTAGACCTAATACCATAAAAACCCTAGAAGGAAACCTAGGTAGTACCATTCAGGACATAGGCATGGGCAAGGACTTCATGTCGAAAACACCAAAAGCAACGGCAGCAAAAGCCGAAATTGACAAATGTGATCTAATTAAACTACGGAGCAAAAGAAACTACCATCAGAGTGAACAGGCCACCTACAGAATGGGAGAAAATTTTTGCAATCTACTCATCTGACAAAGGGCTAATTTCCAGAACCTACAAAGAACTCAAACAAATTTACAAGAATAAAACAAACAACCCCAACTAAAAGTGGGCAAAGGATATGAACAGACATTTCTCAAAAGAGGACATTCATACAGCCAACAGACACATGAAAAAATGCTCATCATAACTGGCCATCAGAGAAATGCAAATCAAAACCACAATGAGATGCCATCTCACACCAGTTAGAATGGCACTCATTTAAAAAGTCAGTAAACAACAGGTGTGGAGAGGATGTGGAGAAATTGGAACACTTTTACACTGTTTGTGGGATTGTAAACTAGTTCAACCATTATGCAAAACAGTATGGCGATTCCTCAAGGATATAAAACTAGATGTACCATATGACCTAGCCATCCCACTACTGGGTATATACACAAAGGATTATAAATCGTGCTGCTATCAAGACACATACGCACATATGTTTATTGTGGCACTATTCACAATAGCAAAGACTTGGAATCAACCCAAATGTCCATCTGTGACAAACTGGATTAAGAAAATGTGGCACATATACACCATGGAATACTATACAGCCATAAAAAGAATGAGTTTCCATCCTTTGTAGGCACATGGATGCATCTGGAAACCATCATTCTTAGCAAACTATCACAAGAAGAGAAAACCAAACACCGCATGTTCTCACTCATAGTTGGGAACTGAACAATGCGATCACTTGGACTCGGGAAGGGGAACATTACACACCGGGGCCTATCATGGGGGGGAGGGGGGAGGGATTGCATTGGGAGTTATGCCTTATATAAATGAAGAATTGATGGGTGCTGACGCCTTGATGGGTGCAGCACACCCACATGGCATAAGTATACATATGTAACAAACCTGCACATTATGCACATGTACCCTAGAACTTAAAGTATAATAATAAAGAAAAAAAAAGAGAAATACCCTCCAACAAAAAGGAGAAGGAAAAATTCTGTGATAATCCCCTAGGACGCGTGAATTCCACTCGCACAGTTAAGCTTCTGTTTTCATCGAGCAGTATTCTGACACTCTTTTAGGTGAGTCAGCTAAGGGATATTCCGGAGTGGTTTGAAGCTTATGGTGAAAACGAAATTATCTTCAGACAAATACTGCAGAGAAGAAATCTGAGGAGCTGCTTGGTGACGTGTGTATTCCACTCATAGAGTTATAGTTTTCTTCTCATAGAGTATTGCGGAATCCCATTTTGAGAAAACGCTACCAGGGGACATTCGAGAGTATATGGACGGCTATGGTGAAAGAGGAAATATACTCAGAAAAATACTGGAAAGAAGTTTTCTGTGAAGCTGCTATGTTATAGATATGACTATTCATCTCACATAGAGAAAATTTTCTTTATATTACGCAGTTTTGAAACTGTGTCATGGACAGATTCGTGAAGGGACATTTGGGAACACATTCAGGCATATGATGTAAACGGAGATATCATCAGACAAAAACTGAGAGACGCTTTCAGAGAAACAGCTTTGTGGTGTGTGCATTCCACTGAGGGAGTTATACCTCTTTCATCATAAGGCAGTGTTTGAACATGATTCTTCTGAACGTGAAAAAGTGATATTTTGGAACGTGTTGAAAACTATGGCGAAAGTGAAATATCTTGAAATAAAACCCAGAAAGAAGCATTGCAAGAAAATACTCTCTAACGTGTGCACTCATTTCAGAGAGTTAAAGACTACACTACATTGCCCAGTTTGGAAACACTGTCTTTGAGGAATCCTTTAGGTGTTATTAAGAGGCACCCCTGGGCTTGTCGTAAGGAAATGACTTCCGATGAAAACTGGAGAGAAGCTTGCGGAGCAACTGCTTTGTGATGTGTGTATTTATCTCGTAGAGTTACATCATTCTTTGGGTAGAGCAGTTTGAAATCACTGTTTCTGTGGAACCTGAGACAGAACATTTGGGAACGCTCTTAAGAATACGCTGAAAAAGAAATATCCTCCGATAGAAACCAGAAGGAAAACTTCTGTGAAATCGCTCCAGGTCATATCACGTCCACTCGCACAGTTAAGCTTCCGTTTTTTTGAATAGTATCCAAACACTGTTTTATGTGAGTCAGCTAAGGTATAATCGGGAGCACTTTGAGACTAAGAGTGAAAACGGAAATTTCTTGAGATAGATACTCGAGAAGAGATGTATGAAGAAATGCATTGTGATGTATGCAGTTCCCACACAGAGTTAAAATTTCCATCTCATAGGGGTTTATGGAACCTCATTAAAAGAAATAGCTACCGGGGACATTCAGGAGTATATTTACTGCTATTGTGGAAATGGATATATCCTCAGACAAAAACCGGAAAGAACCTTTCTGTTAAACTGCTTTGTGACAGACATGTCTATTCATCTCACATAGATGAAACTGCCTTTCTATTACGCAGTTTTGAAACTGCATCATGGGCGGAAGCATGAAGGGACATTCGGGAGCGCATACAGTCAGGTGGGGAAATAGGAGATATCTTCAGAAAACAATTGGAGAGAAACTTTCTGAGAAACTGCTTTGTGATGTCTGCATTCCACTCATGGAGTTTTACCTCTTTTCTCATAGGCAGTGTTTAAACACTGTTCCTGTAAAAGTGAAAAAGAGATAGTTTGCAGCTTATTGAAGACTCCGGTGAAAGTTGAAATATCCGTAAATAAAACTCAGAAAAAAGCCTTCCAAGGAACTGCTCTCTGACGTGAACATTCACTTCAGAGTGTTAAAGCTTATGCTAAGTTGCCTCATTTGGAAAATGTGTCTTTGAGGAAATTGTGAAGGGATATTAAGTGACACCTGGAGGCTTGTGCTGAGAAACGAATCATCTGCCAATGAAAACTGGAGAGAAAGTTTCGGAGCAATTGCTTTGTAATGTGTGTATTCATCTCGTAGAGTGAAATCATTCTTTGGATTGAGCAGTTTTAAATCGCTGTTTCTGTGATACACGAAAAAGGACATTTTGGAACGCTCTGAATAATATGCTGTAAAAGAAATACCATCCTGCAAGCCTATAATCCCAGCACTTTGGGAGGCCGAAACGGGTGCATCGCAAAGTCAGGAGATCGAAACCATCCTGGCTAATGCGGTGAAACCACGTCTCTACTAAAAAATACAAAAACCACCCAAGCGAGGTGGTGGGCGCCTGCAGTCCAAGCTACTCTGGAGGCTGAGGCAGAAGAATGGCATAAACTCGGGTGACGGAGCTTACTCTGAGCTGAGATCCAGCCACTGAACTGCAGCCTTGGGAGCAGAGCGAGACTCCTCACAAAAAAAAAGAAATACCATCTGATAAACACCAGAAGGAAACTTTTTGTGAAAGTTCTCTAGGTCTCTTGAATTCAACTCGTACAGTTAAGCTTCTGTTTTCATGGAGCAGTATTCTAACAATGTTTCAGTTGAATCAGCTGAGGCATACTCGGGAGCGATTTGAGGCTTCTGGTGAAAACGGAAATATCTTTAGATAGATACTGGAGGAAGATTTCTGAGGAGCGGCCTTGTGACGTGTGCATTCTACTCACAGAGATATACTTCTCTTCTCATGGATGAATGGGAAATCCCATTTGGAGAAAAATCAACCAGGGGACATTCGGGAGTATATAAAAGGCTGTGATGAAAAAGGAACTATCCTCAGACAAAAACTGCGAAGAAGCTTCCTGTGAAACTGCTTTGTGATAGATATGTCTATTAATTTCACATGGATAAAATTTTCTTTCTATTATGTAGTTTTGAAAGTGTGCCATGGACGGATTTGCAAAGGGACGTTCTCCAGGATATTCAGGAGTACGGTGAAATGGAAGTTATCTTCAGGTACAAACTGGAGAGAAGCTGTCTCAGAAAGTGCTTTGAGATACGTACATTCCAATCAGGGATTTATTCCTCTTTTCTCATAAGGCAGTGTTTGAACACTGTTGCTGTAAAACTGAAAAAGTGACATTTTGCAGCCCATTGAAGCCTGTGGCAAAAACTGAAATAAAACCCAGAAAGGAGAATTCCAGGAAACTGCGCTCTGACATGTGCATTCATTTCAGAGAGTTAAAGTTTGCACTACGTTGCCCTGTTTGGAGACTCTGTCTTTGAAGATTTGTGAAAGGATATTAAGTGGCGCCCGAAGTCTTGTGGTGAGAAATGAAATGCATTCCAATGAAAACTGGACAGAATCTTTTGGAGTAACTGCTTTGCAACGTGTGTATGCATTTCAAAGAATTAAATCATTCTTTGGATTTAGCAGCTTGAACTCAATATTTCTGTGGAACCTGAGAAAGCACATTTGGGAACGCTCTTAACAATATGCTGAAAAGAAATACCCTGCGATAAAAAACAGAAGAAAACTTTCTGTGAAACTGCTCTTTGTCACGTGAAGTCCACTCAAACACTTAAGCTTCGGTTTTCATTGGGCAGTATTCTAGCACTGTTTTTGTTTAGTCTGTGAAGTGATATGCTATTGCGATCTGAGGCTTTCAGTGAAAAAGGAAATATCTTCAGATCCATATCAGAGAGAAGATTTCCAAGGAGCTCTTTTGTGATATGTGCATTCCACTCACAGGGTTATCCTTTTTGTCTCCTAGAAGATTGAGGAATCCCGTTTGAAGAGAGAGCTATAAGAGGACATACGGGAGTACAGGGACTGCTATGGTGAAAAATGAAATATCATTAGACAATAACTGGAAAGAAGTATTCTGAAACTGCGTTGTGGAATATATGTCTTCACCTATCATAGAATACACTTTTTTCTATTATGCAATTTTGAAACCACATAATGGATGGA
The DNA here is from genome assembly GCF_002776525.5 of Piliocolobus tephrosceles. Taxonomy (NCBI): domain Eukaryota; kingdom Metazoa; phylum Chordata; class Mammalia; order Primates; family Cercopithecidae; genus Piliocolobus; species Piliocolobus tephrosceles. Next base: position 39,278 of record NW_022335235.1, read on the forward strand.
AATGCGAAGGGACATTAGGGAGCACATTCAGGCCTGTGGCGAAATAGGAGATACCTTCACATAAAAACTGAAGAGAAGCTTTCTGAGAAACTGCTTTGTAATGTGTGCATTCCACTAAGGGAATTATCCCTCTTTTCCCATGAGGCAGTTTTTGAACACTGTTCCTGTCAAACTGAAAAAGGGATATTTTGCAGCGAATTGAAGAATTTGGCAAAATGTGAAATAACCTGAATTAAAACCAGGAGAGAAGCTTTCTAAGAAACTCCTCTCTGATGTGTGCATTCGTTTCAGAGAGTTAAATCTTACAGTACATTGCCCAGTTTGGAAGCTCTGTCTTCGAGGAATTTGTGAAGGGATATTAAGTGCTTCCCCTGGGCTTGTGATGAGAAAGGAAACATCTTCTGATGAAAAGTACAGAGAAATTTTCAGAGCAACTGCTTTGTGATATGCATAATCATCTCGTAGATTTACATCATTGTTTGGATTGAGCATTTTGATATCTGTGTTTCTGTGGAATCTGAGCAAGGTCATTTGGGAATGCTCTCAAGAATATGTGAAAAAGAAACACCCTCCAATAAAAAAGAGAAGGAAACACTCTGTGATACTGCTCCAGGTCACCTGAATTCCACTCGCACAGTTAAGCTTCCGTTTTTTTTTTTTTTTTTTTTTTTCTTGAGACAGAGTATCGCTCTGTCGCCCAGGCTGGAGTGCAGTGGCGCGATCTCAGCTCACTGCAAGCTCTGCCTCCCGGGTTCCCGCCATTCTCCTGCCTCAGCCTCCCGAGTAGCTGGGACTACAGGCGCCCGCCACCTCGCCCGGCTAGTTTTTTGTAGTTTTAGTAGAGATGGGGTTTCACCATGTTACCCAGGATGGTTTCGATCTCCTGACCTCTAAGCTTCCGTTTTGATTGAGCAGTATTCTAACACTCTTTTCGGTGAGTCAGTGAAGGGATACATGGGAGCGTTTTGAGGCTTATGGTGAAAACGAAAATATCTTCAGGCAGATACTGAAGAGTAGATATCTTAGGAGCTGCTTTGTGACCTGTGAATTCTAATCATAGAGTTATAGTTTTCTTCTCATTGAGTATTGCAGAATCCCGTTTGGAGAAAATGCTGCAGGGGACATTCGAGAGTATATGGATGACTATGGTGTAAAAGGAAATATACTCAGAAAAAACCAGAAAGAAGTTTCTGTGAAACTGCTGTGGGATAGATATGTCTATTCATCTCACATAGAGAAAATTTTCTGTATATTATGCAGTTTTGAAACTGCGTTATGGACAGATTCGCAAAGGGACATTTGGGAGCACATTCAGGTGTATGGTGTAAAAGGAGATATCGTCAGACAAAAACTGAACATAAGCGTTCTGAGAAACTGCTTTCTGGTGTGTGCATTCCACTGAGGGAGTTATACCTCTTTCTTTATAAGGCAGTGTTTGAGCAAGGTTCTTCTGAAAGCGTGGACCTCAAGAATTAATTGATGTACCAGTTGGAACAGGATCATGATTTGCAAGCAATCTTGCAGGAGAGAGAGTTCCTGCCTGTGAAGCAATTTGAAAGTGAGATTCTGGAAGCAATCAGTCAAAATTCAGTTGTCATTATTAGAGGTGCTACTGGGTGTGGGAAAACCACACAGGTTCCCCAGTTCATTCTAGATGACTTTATCCAGAATGACCGAGCAGCAGAGTGTAACTTTGTAGTAACTCAGCCCAGAAGAATCAGTGCAGTTTCTGTGCAGAGTGAGTTGCATTTGAAAGAGGAGAAGACCTGGAAAAATCTGTGGCTACAGTGTACAATTTGAGTCTATACTTCCTCGTCCTCATGCCATTATAATGTTTTGTACTTTAGGTGTGCTCCTAAGAAAATTAGAAGCAGGCATTCGCGGAATCAGTCATGTAATTGTAGATGAAATACATGAAAGAGACATTCATACTGACTTCCTTCTGGTAGTACTGCATGATGTGGTTCAGGCTTATCCTGAAGTTTGCATTGTTCTTTTGTCTGCTACTATCGATACCAGCATGTTCTGTGAATATTTCTTCAATTGCCCCATCATTGAAATTTATGGCCAAAGCAATTGAACCTCTCCCTCTGGATGCTGTGATTGAAGCAGAACACACTCTTAGAGAGCTTGATTCATTAGATGCCAATGATGAGTTGACTCCTTTGGGACGAATCCTGGCTAAACTCCCCATTAAGCCTCGTTTTGGGAAAATGATGATAAAGGGGTGTATTTTCTATGTGGGTGATGCTATCTGTATCATTGCTGCTGCTACCTGCTTTCCAGAGCCTTTCATCAATGAAGGAAAGCTGCTGGGCTATATCCATCGAAATTTTGCTGGAAACAGATTTTATGATCACGTAGCCCTTTTATCAGTATTCCAAGCCTGGGATGATGCTAGAATGGGTGGAGAAGAAGCAGAGATACGTTCTTGGAGCACAAAAGACTTAATATGGCCACACGAAGAATGACTTGGGAAGCCAAAGTTCAACTCAAAGAGATTTTGATTAATTCTGGGTTTCCAGAAGATTGTTTGTTGACACAAGTGTTTACTAACACTGGACCAGATAATAATTTGGATGTTGTTATTCCCTCCTGGCCTTTGGTGTGTACCCCAATGTATGCTATCATAAAGAAAAGAGAAAGATTCTCACCACTGAAGGACATAATGCACTTATCCACAAATCATCTGTTAATTGGCCTTTTAGTGGCCAAGACATGAAGCACCCATCTCCCTTCTTTGTATTTGGTGAAAATATTAGAACTCGAGCCATCTCTGCTAAAGGAATGACTTTAGTCACACCTCTGCAGTTGCTTCTGTTTGCCTCCAAGAAAGTCCCATCTGATGGGCAGATTGTACTTGTAGATGACTGGATTAAACTACAAATATCTCATGAAGCTGCTGCCTGTATCACCGGTCTCCAGGCAGGCATGGAGGCTCTGGTTGTTGAAGTAACCAAACAACCTGCTATCATCAGCCAGTTGGACCCTGTAAATGAACGTATGCTGAGCATGATCCGTCAAATCTCTAGACACTCAGCTGCTGGTATCAACCTTATGATTGGCAGTACACGGTATGGAGATGGTCCACGTCCTCCCAAGATGGCCCAATACGACAAGGGAAGTGGATACAGAAGGGGAGGTTCTAGTTACAGTGGTGGAGGTTATGGCGGTGGCTATACCAGTGGAGGATATGGTGGTGGAGGCTATGGTAGCAGAGGCTATGGTGGCAGCCCCAACTCCTTTCGGGCAGGATATGGCGCAGGTGTTGGTGGAGGCTATAAACGAGTTTCCTGAGGTGGCTTTAGAGGCAACTCTGGAGGAGAAAACAGAGGGCCTAGTGGAGGCTACAGAGGATCTGGGGGATTCCAGTGAGGAGGTGGTAGGGGGGCCTATGGAGCTGGTTACTTTGGACAGGGGAGAGGAGGTGGTGGCTCTTAAATCTTGGTTATGTCAGTTCCTGTGTGAAGACAGTAAGGAAAAAAAGGCATGCTATGTGTGAAGAGTTTTTTCCAATATGTTTATTTGCCACCAAAAAGTAAATGCATTTTCACCCATTCTGTGGTTCATTGTAGTTTAAGGAAACCAAGCATATAGATGCATTAGTGATTTTGTTTATATTATATAAAATATAATGATCTATCTTAAAAATACCACAGTTTGTATTTTTTCTTTAAGGAGTAAAGATTTACCTTTAAATAACATGGTATTTTCCTGGCTTTTGTTTAATACAGTAGAAAATAAAGTATTACACCGAAAAATAGAAAGAAAGAAAGAAAGAAAGAAAGAAAGAAAGAAAGAAAGAAAGAAAGAAAGAAAGAGAAAAAGACATATTTTCCAGTGCGTTGCAAACTATTGAGAAAACTGAAATATCCTGAAATAAAACCCAGAAAAAAGAGTTCCAAGACAATGCGCTCTAACGTGTGCATTCATTTCAGAGCGTTAAACTTTATATTACATTGTCCAGTTTGGAAGCTCTGTCTTTGAGTAATCTTTGAGGTGTTATTAAGAGGAGCCCCAGGCTTGTGGTGACTAAGGAAACGATTTCCGATGAAAACTGGAGAGAAGCTTTCGGAGCACCTGCTTTGTGATGTGTGTATTCATCTCATAGCGTTACATCATTCTTTGGATTGAGCAGTTTGAAATCAATGTTTCTGTGGAAACTGAGAAAGAACATTTAGGAACGCTCCTAAGAATACACTGAAAAAGAAATATCCTCCGATAGAAAGCAGAAGGAAACATTTTGTGAATCCGCTCCCAGTCATATAAAGTCCACTAGCACAGTTAAGCTTCCATTTTCATAGAACAGTATCTTAACACTGTTTTACATGGGTCAGCTAAGGTGAAATCGGGAGTGCTTTGAGGCTAATGGTGAAAATGGAAATATCTTCAGATATATACTCGAGAGGAGATTGATGAAGAAATGCTTTGTGAGGTATGCATTGCCCACACAGAGTAAAACTTTTCTTCTCATAGGGGTTTATGGGATCCCGTTAGGGGAAAGAGATTCTGGGGACATTCAGGAGTATATTTACTGCTATGGTGGAAAAGAAAATATCCTCAAACAACAACTGTAAAGAAACTTTCTGTGAAACTGCTTTGTGATAGATATGTCTATTCCTCTCACATAGATGAAACTGTCTATTACGCAGTTTTGTAACTGCATCATGGACGGATTCGCAAAGGGACATTTGGGAGCACATACAGGCTGGTGGGGAAATAGGAGATATCTTCGGATAACAATTGGAGAGAAACTTTCTGAGAAACTGCTTTGTCATGTCTGCATTCCACTCAGGGAGTTGTACCTCTTTTCTCACAAGGCAGTGGTTGAACACTGTATCTGTTAAACTGAAAAAGAGGTATTTTGCAGCGTATTGAAACTATGGCAAAAACTGAAATATCCAGAAATAAATCCCAGAAAAAAGCGTTAAAATATACTGCTCTCTGATGTGTACCTTCATTTCAGAGTGATAAAGCTTACACTAAGTTTGGAAACTCTGACTTTGAGGAAATTGTGAAGGGATATTAAGTGACACGGAGAGGCTTGTGGTGAGAATGGAAACGTCTTCCGATGAAAACTGGAGAGAAACTTTCGGAGCAACTGCTTTGTGATGTGTGTGTTCATCTCATACAGTTAAATCATTCTTTGCATTGAGCAGTTATAAATCGCTGTTTCTGTGATACCTGAGAAAGGACATTTGGGAACGCTCTTAATAATATGCTGAAAAGGAAATACCATCTGATAAATGTCAGAAGGAAAGTGTCTGTGGAATTTCTCTAGGTCGTTTGAATTCCACTTGCACAGTTAAGCTTCTGTTTTCATGGAGCAGTATTCTAACAATGTTTTAGGTTAATCAGCTAAGGGATACTCGGGAGCGATTTCAGGCTTCCGTTGAATACGGAAATATCTTTAGATAGATACTGGAGGTAAATTTTCAAGGATTGGCCTAGTGACGTGTGCATTCTACTCACACAGATATAGCTTTTTTCTCACAGGGGAATGGGAAATCCTGCTTGGAGAAAAAGCGACGAGGGGATAATCGGGTGTATATGAAAGGCTATGATGGAAAAGGAACTATCCTCAGACAAAAACTGGAAATAAGCTTTCTGTGAAACTGCTTAGTGATAGATATGTCCATTCATTTCACATAGATACAACCTTCTTTCCATTACGCAGTTTTGAAAGTGTGCCGTGGAAGGATTCCTGAAGGCACGTTCGCCAGGATATTCAGGTGTACGGTAAAAGGGAGTTAACTTCAGATAAAAGCTGGAGAGAAGCTGTCTGAGAAAGTGCTTTGAGATGTGTGTATTCCACTCAGGGTTTTTTACCTCTTTTCTCATAAGGCAGTGTTTGAACACTGTTCCTGTAAAACTGAAACTGTGATATTTTGCACGCATTGAAGATTATGGCGAAAAGTGAAATATACTGAAATAAAACCCAGAAAGAGGTATTCCACAAAACTGTGCTCTGATGTGTGCATTCATTTCAGAGAGTTAAAGTTTACCATACCTTGTCCCGTTTAGAGGCTCTGTCTTTGAAGAATATGTGAAGGGATATTAAGTGGTGCCCGGAGTCTTGTGGTGAGAAATGAAACACCTTCCGATGAAAACTGTACAGAATCTTTGGGAGTAACTGCTTTGTAATGTGTGTATGCATTTCAAAGAATTAAATCATTCTTTGGATTGAGCAGTTTGAACTCACTATTTCTGTGGAACCTGAGAAAGGAAATTTGGGAATGCTCTTAACAATATGCTAAAAAAAATACCCCCGATAAAAAACAGAAGAAAATTTTCTGTGAAACTGCTCTTTGTCACGTGAAGTCCACTTGCACAGTTAAGCTCAGTTTTCATTGGGCAGTATTCTAACACTGTTTTTGTTTACCCTGTGAAGTGATATGCTGGAACGCTCTGAGGCTTTCGGTGAAAAAGGAAACATCTTCAGATACATAGCGGAGAGAAGATTTCCGAGGAGCTGCTTTGTGACATGTGCATTCCACTCACAGTATTATACTTCTTTTCTCCTAGAAGATTGGGGAATCCCGTTTGGAGAAAAAGCTACAAGGGGACATTCAAGAACTTATAGACTGCTATGGTGGAAAAGGAAATATCATCAAACTAAAACTGGAAAGAAGCTTTCTGTGAAACTGCGTTGTGGTTGATATATCTATTCAGCTCCAATAGATAAAACTTTTTTCTATTGTGCAGTTTTGAAACTATGTAATGGACGGAAAAGTGAAGGGGCATTAGGAAGCACATTCAGGCCTGTGGGGAAACAGGAGATATCTTCACATAAAAACTGGAGAGAAGACTTTTGAGAAGCTGCTGTGTGATATGCGCATTCCACACAGGGAATTATACCTCTTTTCTCATGAGGCAGTTTTTGAACACTGTTCCTGGAATACTGAAAAAGGCATATTTTCCAGTGAATTGAAGACTTTGGCGAAATGTGAAATATACTGAATTGAAACCAGGAATGGAGCATTCTAAGAAACTCTTCTCTGAAGTGTACATTCATTTCAGAGAGGTAAAGCTTACACTAAGTTGCTCAGTTTGGAAGCTCTGTCTTTGTGGAATTTGCAAAGGGATATTAAGTGGTTCCCCTGGGCTTGAGGTGAGAAAGGAAATGTCTTCCGATGAGAACTGCAGAGAAGTTTTCAGAGCAACTGCTTTGTGATGTGTGTAATCATCTCATAGAGTTAAATCATTCTTCAGATTGAGCATTTTGATATCTCTGCTTCTGTGGAACTTTTGCAAGGACATTTGGGAACGCTCTCAAGAGTATGTGAAAAAGAAATATCCTCCAATAAAAAAGAGAAGGAAATACTCTGTGATACCGCTCTAAATCACATGAATTCCACTCGCACAGTTAAGCTTCTGGTTTCATTGAGCAGTATTCTAACACTCTATAGGTGAGTCAGCTAAGGGATACACGGGAGCGCTTTGAGGCTTACGGTGAAAACTAAAATATCTTCAGACAGATACTGGAGAGAAGATATTTGAGGAGCTGCTTTGTGACGTGTGAATTCGACTCAGAGAGTTATAGTTTTCTTCTCATAGAGTATTACAGAATCCCTTTTGGAGAAAATGCTACAGGGGACATTCGAGAGTATATGGAAGGCTATGGTGTAAAAGGAAATTTACTCAGAAATAAACTGGAAAGAAGTTTTCTGTGAAACTGCTATGTGATAGATATGTCCATTCATCTGACATAGGGAAAAATTTCTGTATATTATGCAGTTTTGAACCTGCATCATGAAGAGATTCGCGAAGGGACATTTGGGAGCACATCCAGGCGTACGGTGTAAAAGGAGATATGGTCGGACAAAAACTGGAGAGAAGCTTTCTGAGAAACCGTTTTGTGGTGTGTGCATTCCACTAAGGGAGTTATACTGCTTTCATCATAAGGCAGTGTTTGAACAAGGGTCTTCTGAAAGTGAAAAAGTGATACTTTGCAGCGCAGTGAAACCTATCACGAAAAGTGAAGTATCCTGAACTAAAATCCAAAAAGAAACGTTCCAAGAAATTTCTCTCCGACATGTGCATTCATTTCAGAGGGTTAAAGTTTACACTACATTGCACAGTTTTGAAAATCTGTCTTTGAAGAATCTTGGAGGAGTTATTAAGGGGCGCCCCTGGGCTTGTGTTGAGTAAGGAAACGATTTCGGATGAAAACTGGAGAGAAGCTTGCGGAGCAACTGCTTTGTGATGTGTGCATTCATCTCTTAAAGTTACATCATTCTTGGGTTGAGCAGTTTGAAATTACTGTTTCTGTGCAACCTGAGAAAGAACATTTGGGAATGCTGTTAAGAATATACTGAAAAAGAAATATCCTCTGAGAGAAACCAGAAGGAAACATTCTGTGAAACCGCTCCAGGTCATATCAGTTCCACACGCACAGTGAATCTTACGTTTTCATTGAGCAGTATCCTAACACTGCTTTATGTAAGTCAGCTAAGGGATAATCGGGAGCGCTTTGAGGCTAACGGTGAAAACGGAAATATCTTCAGATAGATACTCGAGAGGAGATTGAGGAAGAAATGCTTTGTGACGTATGTATTTTCCACACAGAGTTAAAGTTTTCTTCTCTTAGGTGTTTATGGAATCCCGTTGGGAGAAATAGCTACTGGGGACATTCCGGAGTTTATTTACTGCTATGGTGGGAAAGGAAATATTCTCACAGAAAAACTGGAAAGAAAATTTCTGTGAAACTGCTTTGAGACAGATATGTCTATTCATCTCACATAGATGAAACTGTCGTTCTATTATGCAGTTTTGAAAATGCCTCATGGACGGATTCGCGAAGGGACATTCAGGAGCACATACTGGCTGGTGGGGAAATAGGAGATATCTTTAGATAAAAATTGGAGAGAAACTTTCTGAGAAACTGCTTTTTGATGTCTGCATTCCACTCAGGGAGTTATAACTCTTTTCTCAAAAGGCAGTGTTTGAACACCATTCCTGTAAAAGTGAAAAAGAGATATTTTGCAGCGTATTGAAGACTCTGGCGAAAACTGAAATATCTGGAAATAAAACCCAGAAAAAAGCGTTCCAAGAAACTGCTCTCTGACGTGCACATTCATTTCAGAGTGTTAAAGCTTACCCTAAGGCGCCAGTTTGGAAAATCGTTTTTTCAGGAAATTGTGAAGGGATATTAAGTGACACTTGGAGGATTGCGGTGAGAAAATAAACGTTTCTGTTGAAAACTGGAGAGAAACTCTCACAGCAACTGCTTTGTGATGTGTGTATTCATCTCACAGAGTGAAATCATTGTTTGGATTGAGCAGTTTTAAATTGCTGTTGCAGTGAACATTGGGGAATGCTCTTAATAATATGCTGAAAAAGAAATAACATCTAATAAATGCCAGAGGGAAACTGTCAGTGAAACTTCTCTAGGTTGCTTAAATTCCACTCTCACAGTTAAGCTTCTGTTTACATTGAGCAGTATTCTAACAATGTTTTAGGTTAATCAGCTGAGGGATGCTCGGGACCGACTTTAGGCTTCCGGTGAAAATGGAAATATCTTTGGATAGATACTGGAGGAAGATTTCCGAGGAGTGGCCTTGTGAGGTGTGCATTCTACGCACAGAGATATACTTTTCTTCTCATAGAGGAATGGGAAATCCCATTTGGAGAAAAAGCGACCAGGGAACATTCGGGAGTATATGAAAGGCTATGGTAAAAAAGGAACTAACCTCAGACAAATACTGGAAAAAAGCCTTCCGTGAAACTGCTTTGTGATAGATATGTCTATTCATTTCACCTGGATAAAATTTTCTTTCTATTACGCAGTTTTGAAACTGCAGCGTGGAAGGATTCGAGAAGGGACGTTCAGCAGGACATTCAGGCATAGGGTGAAAAGGGAGTTATCTTCAGATAAATACTGGAGAGAGGCTGTCTGCGAAAGTGCTTTGAGATGTGGGCATTCCACTCAGGGATTTATATCTCTTTTCTCATAAGGCAGTGTTTGAACACTGTTCCTGTAAAACTGAAAAAGTGACTCTTTGCAGTGCATTGAAAACTATGACGAAAAGTGAAATATCCTGGGACATTTGGGAACACATTCAGGCATACGGTGTAAAAAGAGATATCGTCGGACAGAAACTGGAGAGAAGCTTTCTGAGAAACCGCTTTGTGGTGTGTGCATTCCACTGAGGGAGTTATACCACTTTCATCATAAGGCCGTGTTTGAACAAGGTTCTTCTGAAAGTGAAAAAAAATGATACTTTACAGAGCATTGAAACCTATCACGAAAAGTGAAGTATCTGAACTAAAACCTAGATAGAAGCGTTCCAAGAAAATTATCTCCGATGTATGCATTCATTTCAGAGCGTTAAAGTTTACACTACATTGCACAGTTTTGAAAATCTGTCTTTGAAGAATCTTGGAGGAGTTATTAAGAGGCGCCTCTGGGCTGGGGGTGAGTAAGGAAATGACTGCCGATGAAAACTGGAGAGAAGCTTGCAGACGAACTGCTTTGTGATGTGTGCATTCATCTCTTAAAGTTACATCATTCTTTGGGTTGAGCAGTTTGAAATCACTGTTTCTGTGTAACCTGAGAAAGAACATTTGGGAATGCTCCTAAGAATATACTGAAAAATAAATCTCTGATACAAACCAGAAGGAAACATTGTGTGAAACCGCTCCAGGTCATATCAAGTCCACTCGCACAGTTAAGCTTCAAATTTCATTGAGGAGTATCCTAACACTGTTTTACATGAGTCAGCTAAGGGATAATAGGTAGCGCTTTCAGGCTAATGGTGAAAACGGAAATATCTTCAGATAGATACACGAGAGAAGAATGATGAAGAAATGCTTTGTGATGTATGCATTTCCCACACAGATTTAAATTTTTCATCTCATAGGGGTTTATGGAATCCCATTGGCAGAAATAGCTACTGGGGACATTCAGGCGTATATTTACTGCTATGATGGAAAAGAAAATATCCTCAGACAAAAACTGGAGAGATACTGTCTGCGAAACTGCTTTGTGACAGAAATATCTATTCATCTCACATAGATCAAACTGTCTTTCTATGACGCAGTTTTGAAACTGCATCATGGTCAGATTCATGAAGGGACATTCACGAGCACATACAGGCTGGTGGTGAAATAGGAGATAGCTTCAGATACCAATAGGAGAGAAACTTTCTGAGAAACCTCTTCATGATGTCTGCATTCCACTCAGGGAATTTTACCTCTTTTCTCACAACACAGTGTTTGAACACTGTTTCTGTAAAAGTGAAAAAGAGATATTTTGCAGCATACTGAAGACTATGGCAAAAATTGAAAGATCCGGAAATAAAACACAGAAAAAAGCATTCTAATAAACTGCTCTCTGACGTATACATTTATTTCAGAGTGTTAATGCTTACCCTAAGTCGCCCAATTTGGAAACTCTGTCTTTACAGAAATTGTGAAGAGATATTAAGTGACACCCCGAGGTTTGTGGTGAGAAAGGAAACGTCTTCCGATGAAAACTGGAGAGACATTTTCGGAGCAATTGCTTTGTGATGTGTGTATTCATCTCATAGAGATAAATCGTTCTTTGGATTGAGCAGTTTTAAATCGCTCTTTCTGTGATACCTGAGAAAGGACATTTGGGAACACTCTTAATAGTATGCTGAAAAAGAAATACTATCCGACAAATGCCAGAAGAAAACTGTCTGTGAAGTTTCTCTAGGTCGCTTGAATACCAATCGCACAGTTAAGCTTCTCTTTTCTTTTTTTTTTATTATACTTTAAGTTCTAGAGTACATGTGCATAACGTGCAGGTTTCTTACATATGTATACCTGTGCCATGTTGGTGTGCTGCACCCATCAACTCGTCAGCACCCATCAATTCATCATTTATATCAGGTATAACTCCCCAGTGCAATCCCTCCCCCCTCCCCCCTCCCCATGATAGGCCCCAGTGTGTGATGTTCTCCTTCCCGAGTCCAAGTGAACTCATTGTTCAGTTCCCACCTATGAGTGAGAACATGCGGTGTTTGGTTTTCTCTTCTTCTGATAGTTTGCTAAGAATGATGGTTTCCAGCTGCATCCATGTCCCTACAAAGGAAGCAAACTCATCCTTTTTTATGGCTGCATAGTATTCCATGGTGTATATGTGCCACATTTTCTTAATCCAGTCTGTCACTGATGGACATTTGGGTTGATTCCAAGTCTTTGGTATTGTGAATAGTGCCGCAATAAACATACGTGTCTATGTGTCTTTGTAGTAGAATAATTTATAATCCTTTGGGTATATACCCAGTAGTGGGATGGCTGGGTCATATGGTACATCTAGTTCTAGATCCTTGAGGAATCGCCATACTGTTTTCCATAATGGTTGAACTAGTTTACAATCCCACCAACAGTGTAAAAGTGTTCCTATTTCTCCACATCCTCTCCAACACCTGTTGTTTCCTGATTTTTTAATGATTTCCATTCTAACAGGTGTGAGATGGTATCTCATTGTGGTTTTGATTTGCATTTCTCTGATGGCCAGTGATGATGAGCATTTTTTCATGTGTCTGTTGGCTGTATGAATGTCTTCTTTTGAGAAATGTCTGTTCATATCCTTTGCCCACTTTTTGATGGGGTTGTTTGTTTTTTTCTTGTAAATTTGTTTGAGTTCTTTGTAG
>NW_022335236.1:0-4282 GCF_002776525.5 Piliocolobus tephrosceles
ACCAAACACCGCATGTTCTCACTCATAGGTGGGAACTGAACAATGAGTTCACTTGGACTCGGGAAGGGGAACATCACACACTGGGGCCTATCATGGGGAGGGGGGAGGGGGGAGGGATTGCATTGGGGAGTTATACCTGATATAAATGATGAATTGCTGCGTGCTGACGAGTTGATGGGTGCAGCACACCAACATGGCACATGTATACATATGTAACCTGCACGTTATGCACATGTACCCTAGAACTTAAAGTATAATAAAAAAAAAAAAAAAAAAAAAAAAAAAGAAAAGAAAGGTGTAAATCTGTGAGATGAATTCACACATCACAAGGCAGTTTCTCAGAAAGCTTCTTTTGGTTTTTGTGTGAGGATATTTCCTTTGTCACCATAGGCTTCAATGTGCTCCCAAATATCCTATTTCAGTTTCCACGAAACAGTGATATCAAATTGCTCAATGAAAACAGTGTATCTCTGTGAGATGAATTCACCCATCTGAAAGTAGTTTCTCAGAAACTTCTTCCCAGTTTTTATCTGAGAATATTTCCTTTTACACCATGAGCCTCAATGTGCTCCCATACATCACTTTGCACATTCCACGAAAACAGTGTCTTCAAACTGATCCATGAAAGGAAATGTGTAACTCTCTGAGATGAATTCATACATCACAAAGAACTTTCTCAGAAAGCTTCTTTCTTGTTTTTATCGGAAGATATTTTCTTTGTCACCATAGGCTTCAACAATCCAAAATATCCCTTCTGAGATTCCCCAAAAACAGTGCTACAAAACTGCTCCATGAAAACAATGGTGTAAGATGGCCGAATAGCAAAAGCTCCAGTCTCCATCTCCCAGCGCGAGCGACACAGAAGACTGGTGATTTCTGCATTTTCAACTCAGGTACTGGGGTCATCTCACTCGGGAGTGCCAGACAATCTGTGCGGGTCAGCTGCTGCAGCCTGACCAGCGAGAGCTGAAGCAGGGCGATGCATCACCTCACCTGGGAAGCGCGAGGGGGAAGGTAGTCCCTTTTCCTAGCCAGGGGAACTGAGACACACAAAACCTGGAATATCGGGTAACTCCCACTCCAATACTGCGCTGTAACACCGGCACACCAGAGAATACATCCCACACCTGGCCGGGAGTGTCCCATGCCCACAGAGCCTCCCTCCTTGCTAACACAGCAGTCTGCAGCAATCTAACCGAAAGGCAGCAGCGAGGCTGGGGGAGGGGTGCCCGCCATCGCTGAGGCTAAAGTAGGTAAATAAAGCCGCTGGGAAGCTCTAACAGGGTGGAGCTCACAGCAGCTCAAGGAAACCTGCCTGTCTCTGTAGACTGCACCTCTGGGGACAGGGCACAGCTAAAGGAGCAGAAGCCTGTGAAGACGCGAATGACTCCGTCTGACAGCTTTGAAGAGAGCAGTGGATCTCCCAACACGGAGGTTGAGATCTGAGAAGGGGCAGTCTGCCTGCTCAAGTGGGTCCCTGATCCCTGAGTAGCCTAACTGGGAGACATCCCCCACTAGGGGCAGTCTGACACCCCACACCTCACAGGGTGGAGTACACCCGGGAGAGGAAGCTTCCAAAGCAAGAAACAGACAGGTGCACTCACTGTTCAGCAATATTCTATCTTCTGCAACCTCTGCTGCTGATACCCAGACAAACAGGGTGTGGAGTGGACCTCAAGCAATCTCCAACAGACCTATAGCTGAGGGTCCTGACTGTCAGAAGGAAAACTATCAAACAGGAAGAACACCTATACCAAAACCCCATCAGTACGTCACTATCATCAAACACCAGAGACAGATAAAACCACAAAGATGGGGAAAAAGCAGGGCAGAAAAGCTGGAAATTCAAAAAATAAGAGCGCATCTCCTCCTGCAAAGGAGCACAGCCCATCGCCAGCAACGGATCAAAGCTGGTCAGAGAATGATTTTGAGGAGATGAGAGAAGAAGGCTTCAGTCCATCAAACCTCTCAGAGCTAAAGGAGGAATGACGTACCCAGCGCAAAGAAACTAAAACTCTTGAAAAAAGAGTGGAAGAATTGACAGCTAGACTAATTAATGCAGAGAAGGTCATAAACGAAATGACAGAGATGAAAACCATGACAAGAGACATACGTGACAAATGCACAAGCTTCAGTAACCGACTCGATCAACTGGAAGAAAGAGTATCAGCGATTGAGGATCAAATGAATGAAATGAAGCGAGAAGAGAAACCAAAAAAAAAGGAGAAAAAGAAATGAACAAAGCCTGCAAGAAGTATGGGATTATGTAAAAAGACCAAATCTACGTCTGATTGTGGTGCCTGAAAGTGAGGGGGAAAATGGAACCAAATTGGAAAACACTCTTCAGGATATCATCCAGGAGAACTTCCCCAACCTAGCAGCGCAGGCCAACATTCAAATTCAGGAAATACAGAGAACGCCACAAAGATACTCCTCCAGAAGAGCAACTGCAAGACACATAATTGCCAGATTCACCAAAGTTGAAATGAAGGAAAAAATCTTAAGGGAAGCCAGAGAGAAAGGTCGGGTTACCCACAAAGGGAAGCCCATCAGACTGACAGCAGACCTCTCAGCAGAAACTCTACAAGCCAGAAGAGAGTGGGGGCCAATATTCAACGTTCTTAAAGAAAAGAATTTTATATTTGTTTGAGTTCTTTTTAGATTCTGGAAATTAGCCCTTTGTCAGATGAGTAGATTGCAAAAATTTTCTACCATTCTGTAGGTTGCCTGTTCACTCTGATGGTAGTTTCTTTTGCTGTGCAGAAGCTCTTTAGTTTAATGAGATCCCATTTGTCAATTTTGGCTTTTGCTGCCGTTGCTTTTGGTGTTTTAGACATGAAGTACTTGCCCATGCCTATGACCTGAATGGTAATACCTAGTTTTCTTCTAGGGTTTTTATGGTATTAGGTCTAACATTTAAGTCTCTAATCCATCTTGAATTAATCTTCTTATAAGGAGTAAAGAAAGGATCCAGTTTCAGCTTTCTACTTATGGCTAGCCAATTTTCCCAGTACCATTTATTAAATAGGGAATCCTTTCCCCATTTCTTGTTTTTCTCAGGTTTGTCAAAGATCAGAAGGTTGTAGATGTGTGGCATTATTTCTGAGGGCTCCGTTCTGTTCCATTGGTCTACATCTCTGTTTTGGTACCAGTACCATGCTGTTTTGGTTACTGTAGCCTTGTAGTATAGTTTGAAGTCAGGTAGCGTGACGCCTCCGGCTTTGTCCCTTTGACTTAGGATTGTCTTGGCAATGTGGGCTCTTTTTTGGTTCCATAAGAACTTTAAAGCAGTTTTTTCCAATTCGGTGAAGAAACTCATTGGTAGCTTGATGGGGATGGCATTGAATCTATAAATACCCTTGGGCAGTATGGCCATTTTCACGATATTGATTGTTCCTATCCATGAGCATTGTATGTTCTTCCATTTGTTTGTGTCCTCTTTGATTTCACTGAGCAGTGGTTTGTAGTTCTCCTTGAAGAGGTCCTTTACATCCCTTGTAAGTTGGATTCCTAGGTATTTTATTCTCTTTGAAGCAATTGTGAATGGAAGTTCATTCCTGATTTGGCTCTCTGCTTGTCTGTTACTGGTGTATAAGAATGCTTGTGTGGAGCAAGATGGCCGAATAGGAATAGCTCCAGTCTCCATCTCCCAGCGCGAGCGACACAGAAGACTGGTGATTTCTGCATTTTCAACTGAGGTACTGGGGTAGTCTCACTTGGGAGTGCCGGACAATCTGTGCGGGTCAGCTGCTGCAGCCTGACCAGCGAGAGCTGAAGCAGGGCGAGGCATCGCCTCACCTGGGAAGCACGAGGGGGAAGGGTGTCCCTTTTCCTAGCCTGGGGAACTGAGACACACAACACCTGGAAAATCGGGTAACTCCCACCCCAATACTGCACTATAACACCGGCACACCGGAAAATATATCCCACACCTGGCCGGGAGGGTCCCACGCCCACGGAACCTCCCTCCTTGCTAACACAGCAGTCTGCGGCAATCTAACCGCAAGGCAGCAGCGAGGCTGGGGGAGGGGCGCCCGCCATCGCTGAGGCTTAAGTAGGTAAATAAAGCCGTTGGGAAGCTCTAGCAGGGTGACGCTCACAGCAGCTCAAGGAAACCTGCCTGTCTCTGAAGACTGCACCTCTGGGTACAGGGCTCAGCTAAAGGAGCAGAAGCCTGTGCAAACGCGAACGACTCTGTCTGACAGCTTTGAAGAGAGCAGTGGATCTCCCAACACGAGGTTGAGATCTGAGAAGGGGCAGTCTGCCTGCTCAAGTGGGTCCC
>NW_022335237.1:0-7939 GCF_002776525.5 Piliocolobus tephrosceles
CCAGTTTATATATGAGGATATTTCCTTTGTCACCATAGGATTCAATGTGATGCAAAATATCCCTTCTCAGATTCCCCAGAAACACTGCTAGTTAACTGTTCCATGAAAAGGGTCATGTAACTCTGTGGGATGAATTAACACATCACAAAGTGGTTACTCTGAAAGCTTCTTTCTAGTTTTTATATGATATTGTCTAGTTTGTCACCATAATCATGAATGTGCTCTGAAATATCCCATTGCAGACTCCAAGAAAATGGTGTTAGCAAACTGCTCAAAAAAAGAACCTAGTGTAACTCCCTCAACAGAAATGTTTAGCTGTATGAGGTGAATACACATGTCACAAAGGATTTTCTCTGAAAGTTTCTCTACAGTTTTTACCTGGAGAATTTTCTTCTTTCACCTTAGGACGTTATGTGCTCCTAAATATCCCATTACAGATTCCAGAAAAACAGTGTTACCAAACGACTCAATGAAAAGAAAGATTTAACACTGTGAGATGAATTCACCCAACAAAAAACAGTCTCTCAGAAGATTTCTTTCTAGTTTTTATCTGAGGGTATTTCCTTTTTCACCATAGGCTTCTATGTGCTTTGAATATACCTTGTAGATTCCACAAAAACATACTTAACAAACTGTTCAATGAAAAGAATGGTTTAACTCTGGGAGATGAATTCTCTCATCATAAAGAAATTTTTCAGAAGGCTCCTTTCTGCCTTTCATATGTGCAGCATATTTACTTTCCCACCATGAGCCTCAAACCATTCCCAAACATCCCTTCTCAGACACTACAAAACAGTGAGATCAAACCGGTCAACTATAAAAACGGTTTATCTCTCTGAGGTGAATACACACACCACAAAACTGTTTCTCAAAATCCTTCTCCCAGTTTTTATTTGAAGATTTTTCTTTTTCATCATCAGCATCTATGAGCTCCAGAATATCCTTTTGCACATTCCCCAAAAAGAGTATATACCAAGCTGCTCAATGAAAAGTAAGGTGTAACTGTGTTACACCTTTCACAAAGCAGTTTCTCATAAAGCTTCACCCATCACAAAGCAGTTTCTCATAAAGCTTCTTTCTAGTTTTTATCTGAGAATCTTTCTTTTTTCAACATAGGCCTCAAGGTGCTCCCAAATATCCCTTTTCAAATTCCAGGAAAGCAGTTTAAGTAAACTGCTTCCTGAAAAGAAAGTTGTAACTCAGTGATATGAACTCACACATCACAAAGAATTTTCTGAGAAAGCTTTCTGGTTTTTATCTGAGTATATTTCCTTAGCGAAGGCTCCAATGCGATCCAAAATACCTCTTCTCAGATTCCACAAAAACAGTGCTACCAAACTGATCCATAAAAAGGATCGTGTAACTCTATTAGATGACTTAACACATCACAAAGCACTTTGTCAGAGAGCTTCTTTCTAGTTTTTTATATGAGGATATTTCCTTTATCACCATAAGCTTCAATGCGCTCCTAAATATCCCATTGCAGATTCCAAGAAAACACTGTTAGCAAACTGCTCAATGAAAATAACAGTGTAACTCTGTGAGATGAATTTACATATCAGAAAGCAGTTTCTGAGAAAGGTTCTTTCTAGTTTTTATGTGAGGATATTTCCTTTTTCACCATAGGTCTCAAAGTGCTCACAAATATCCCTTTGCAGATTCCAAAAAACAGTGTTAGCAAACTGCTACATGAAAAGAAGGGTGCAACTCTCTGAAATGAATTCACCCATCAAAAAGAACTTTCTCAAGAAGCTTCTTTCTAGTTTTTATCTGAAGACATTTTCTTTTTCACCATTTACCTCAATGTGCTCATGAATATCCATTTGTGGTTTCCACTTAAATAGTGTTAGCAAACTGCTCCATAAAAAGAAAACTGTAAATCTGTGAGTTGTCTTCACACATTTTAAAGCAGTTTCTCAGAAAGCTTCTTTTTGGTTTTTGTCGAAGAATATTTCCTTTGTCACATTAGTCTTCAATGCTCTCCCAAACATCCTATTGCAGATTCCAGGAAAACAGTGTTATCAAACTGCTCAATAAAAACAACAGTGTAACTCTGTGAGATGAATTCATGCATGATGAAGTAGTTTCTCAGAAATCTTCTTTCTAGTTTTTAATTGAAGATATTTCCTTTTTCACCATAGGTTTCATTGTGACCCAAAATATCCCGTCTTATATTTCCCAAAAACAGTGATACCAAACTGTAACATGAAAAGAGTGATGTAACTCTGTGAAATGAATTCATATATCACAGAGATGTTTCTTAGAAAAACTTCTTTCTAGTTTTTATCTGAGTATATTTCCTTTTTCACCATATTAATTAAAGCACTCCTTAATATTTCACAGCAGATAAATCAAAAAAAGCGTTAGCAAAGTTATCAATGAAAACAACGGTGTAACTCTGTGAGATGAGTTCACACATCCCAAAGTAGTTTCGCAGAAAGCTTGTTTTTGGACTTTTATCTGT
This sequence comes from Piliocolobus tephrosceles, assembly GCF_002776525.5. Taxonomy (NCBI): domain Eukaryota; kingdom Metazoa; phylum Chordata; class Mammalia; order Primates; family Cercopithecidae; genus Piliocolobus; species Piliocolobus tephrosceles. The sequence goes on from NW_022335237.1 coordinate 2,465, forward strand.
GGATATTTCCTTTGTCACCATAGGTTTCAATGCATTCCCAAATATCCTACTGCAGATTGCACAAAAACTGTGATTTCAAACTGCTCAACGAAAAAAAAAAATGGTGAAACTCCGTGAGATGCATTCACACATCACAAAGCTGTTTCTCAGGAAGCTTCTTTCTAGTTTTTATCTGAGGAAAGTTCATTTTTCACCATAGGCATCAAAGGTCTCTGAAATATCCCATTGTAGATTCCATGAAAACAGTGTTAGCAAACTGCTCCAGGGAAAGAAAGGTGTTATTCTGTGAGATTAATTCACACGTCACAAAGAGCTTTCCCAGAAAGCTTCTTTCTAGTTTTTATCTGAGGATATTTAATTTGTCAATATAGGCTTCAATGCAGTCCAAAATATCCCTTCTCAGATTCCCCAAAAACACAACAAAGAAACTGTTCCCTGAAGAGAATCATGAAACTCTGCGAGAAGAATTGACACATCAGAAAGTGGTTTCTCGGAAAGCTTCTTTCAAGTTTTCATATGACGATATTTTCTTTGCCACCACATGTCTGAAAGCACTCTCAAGTATTCCTTTGCAGAGTCCAAGAAAACAGTGTTAGGAAACTGCTCAATGAAAAGAACAGTGTAACTCTGTGAGATGAATTCACACATCACAAAGTAGTTCTTCAGGAAGTTTTTTTCTAGTTTACATCTAATTATATTTCCTTTATCACCAAAGGATTCAATGCAATCCAAAATATCCCTTCTCAGATTCCCCAAAAAAGTACTACCAAACTGCCCCATGAAAAGTAGTGTGTAACTCTGTGATATGAATTTACAAATCACAAAGCAATTTCTCAGAAAGGTTCTTTTTGGTTTTTATCTGAGAATATGTCCTTTGTCACCATAGGCTTCAATGCCCTCCCAAATATCCTATAGCAGATTCCACGAAAAAAATGTGATCAAACTACTCATTGAAAGGAACGGTGTAACTCTGTAAGATGAATTCACACATCACAAAGCAGTTTCTCAGAAAACTTCCTTCTAACTTTTATCTAAGGATATTCCCTTTGTCACTATAGGCATCAATATGCTCCCAAATGTTTCATTGCATGTTCCACGAAAAGAATTTTGGCAAACTACCCCATGAAAAGAATGGTATAACTCTGTGAGATGAACTCAGACATCACAAAGACCTTTCTCAGAAAGCTTCCTTCTAGTTTTTAATTGAGGACATTTCCTATGTCACCAGAAGCTTCAATGTGATCCAAAATATCCTTTCTCAGATTTCCCAAAAACAGTGCTGCCAAACTGCTCCAAGAAAAGTATTGTGTAACTCTGTGAGATGAATTATCACATCACAAAGCGGTTTCTCAGAAAGCTTCTTTCTACTTTTTATATGAAGATTTTCCTGTCACCATAAGCTTCAATGAGCTCCCAAATATCCAATTACAGATTCCAAGAAAACTGTGTTAGCAAACTGCTCATTGAAAAGAACAGTGTAAGTCTGAGAAGGATTCATACATCACAAGGATCTTTCCAGAAGATTCTCTCTAGTGACTCTCTCAGGATATTTCCCTTGTCACCATATGCTTCAATGTGATCCAGAATATCCCCTCTCAGATTTTCCAAAAAATTAGGCAATTCTGTGAGATGAATTAACACATCACAAAGTGGTTTCTCAGAAAGTTTCTTTCTAGTAATTATCTGAGGATATTTCCTTTATCACCATTTGACTCAGAGCACTCCCAAATATCCCTTGGCAGATTCCACAAAAACAGTGTTAGCAAACTGCTCCATGAAAAGTAAGGTGTAACGCTGTCAAATGAATTCACACATCACAAAGCAGTTTCACAGAAAGTTTCTTTACGGTTTTTATCTGAGGATATTTCCTTTGTCACCATAGACCTCAATACACTCCCAAGTACTTTATTTTAGATGCCATGAAAACAGTATTATCAAACTTCTCAAGGGAAAGAACACTGTAACCCTAATAGATGAATTCACACATCACAAAGAAGTTTCTCAGAAAGTTTCCTTCAAGTTTTTCTCTGAGGATACTTCCTTCTTCACCATATGCCTCAATGCATGCCCAAATATTCTGTTGCAGATTCCAGGAAAGCAGTGTTAGCAAATGCTCCATGGAAAGAAAAGGCTAAGTCAGTAACATGAATTCAAACAACACAAAGAACTTTCTCAGAAAGCTTCTTTCTACTTTTATATCAGAGGATATAACCTTTGTCACCGTAGACATCAATGCAATCCAAAATATCCCTTCTCAGATTCCCAAAAACTCTGCTACCAACAGCTCCATGAAATGAACACTGTATCTCTGTGAGGTGAATTCAAACATCACAAAGCAGTTTCTCAGAAAGTTTCTTTCTAGTTTTTAACTGAGAATAATTATTTTTTCACTATAGGCCTCAATGAAGTCCCAAATATCCCTTTGCAGATTCCACAAAAACAGTGGTAGCAAGCTGCTCCATGAAAATAAAGGTGTAACTCTGTGAGATGTATTCAGATATCACCAAACCCTTTCTCAGAAAGCTTCTTTTTAGTTTTTTTGTGAAGATAATTTCTTGTCACTCTAGATTCAATGCTATCCAAAATATCCTTACTCAGATTACCCAAAAAACGGGCTAAAAAATTGATCCATGGAAAGAATTGTGTAACTCTGGGAAATGAATTAACACATCAGAAAGCGGTTTCTCAGAAAGCTTCTTTCCAGTTTTTATATGAATAGATTTCCTTTGTTACCATAAGCTTCAATGTGCTCCAAAATATCCCATTGAAGATTCCTAGAAAAGAGTGATAGCAAATTGCTCAATGAAAACAACAGTGTAACTGTGAAATGAATATACACATCACAAAAAATTTTCTCAGAAAGCTTCTTTGTAGTCTTAATCAGAGGATATTTTCTTTGAGGCCATAGGCTTCAATGCGATCCAAAATATCCCTTCTCAGATTCCCCCAAAACAGGACTACAAAACTGCTTCATGAAAAGGAATGTGTAATTCTGTGAGATGATTTCAGAAATCACAAAGCAGTTCCTCAGAAAGCTTCTTTCTAGTTTTTGTCGCAGGATATTTCCTTGGTCATCATAAACTTCAATGCCCTCCTAAATGTCCCTTTGTAGTTTTCAAGAAAACAGTGTTAGCAAACTGAACAATGAACCGAACAGTGTAACACTGTGAGCTGAATTCACTTATCACAAAGCAGTTACTGAGAAAACTTCTTTTTGGTTTTTCTATGAGAAAATTTCCTTTGTCACCATATTCTTTGTTGCACTCCCAAGTATCCTATTGCAGACTCCATGAAAACAGTGTTATCAAAAGGCTCAAAATATCACAGCTTAGCTCTGTGAGATGAAATCACCAGTCACAAAGCAGTTTCTCAAAAAGCTTCTTTCTATTTTTTATCTGAGGATATTTCCTTTTTCAACATAGCCTCAATGTCCATGAAAAGAGTATTTGCAATCTGCTCCATGAAAAGAAAGTTGTATCTCTTTGAGATGAGTTCACACATCCCAAATAACTTTCTCAGATTGCTTATTTCTAGGTTTTATCTGAGGATATTTCCTTAGTCACCATAGGTTTCAAGACGATCCAAAATATCCCTTCTCAGATTCCCCAAAAATAGTGCTAACAAACTGATCCATGAAAAGAATCATGTAACTCTGTGAGATTATTTAACACATCATAAAGCAGTTTCTCAGAGGTCTTCTTTCTGGCTTTTATATGATGATATTTCCCTTGTCACCATAAGCTTCAATATGCTCCAAAATATGCCATTGTACATTCCAGGAAAACAGTGTTAGCAAACTGCTCCATGAAAAGAACAGTGTAACTCGGTGCCTTTAATTCAAACATCACAAAGTAGACTCTCAGAAATCTTTTTCTAGTTTTTCTATGAGGATATTTCCTTTTCCACTGTAGGCCTCAATGTGCTCAAAAATATCCCTTTTGCAGATTCCACGAAAACAGTGTTAGCAAATTGATACATGAAAAGTAAGGTGTAACGCTGTGTGATGAATTCACACATCAGTAAGAACTTTCTCAGAAAGCTTCTTTCTAGTTTTTAATCTGAGCATATTTCCACTGTCACCATAGGCTTCAAATGCCATCAAAAATATCCCTTCTCAAAATCGCCATAAACAGTGCTTCCAAATGGATCCATGAAAAGAATCGTGTAACTCTGTTAGATGAATTAGCACATCACAAAGTGCTTTCTCAGAAAGGTTCTTTCTAGTTTTTATACTAGGACATTTGCTTTGTCAAATTAAACTTCAAAGCGCTCCAAAATATCCCATTGCAGATTCTAAGAAAATGGAGTTAGGAAACTGCTCAATGAAAAAAATGGTGTAACTCTGTGATATGAATTTACACATCATAAAGAACTTTCTCAGAAAACTTTTCTCTAGTTTTTATCTGAAGATTTTTTTTTTTTGTTACTGTAGGGTTCAATGCAAATACAAACATCCCTTCCTGGTATCCTCAAAAACAGTGCAATCAAACTGATCCAATAAAGAAATCATGTAACTCTGTGAGATGAATTTGCAAACACAAAGCAGTTTCTCAGGAAGTATCTTTCTAATTTTTGTCTAAGGATACTTGCTTTCTCACAGTAAGTGTCAATGCACTCTGAAATATCCCATTGTAGATTCCAAGAAAACAGTGTTAACAACCTGTTCAATGAAAAGAGCAGTGTAACTCTGTGAATTGAATTGACACATCACAAAGCAGTTTCTCAGAAAGCTTCTTTTTGGTTTTTCTATGAGAATATTTCCTTTGTCCACATAGGCTTCAATTCACTCTGATACATCATATTGAAGATTCCATGAAAACAGTGTTATCAAACTTCTCAATGAAAAGAATGGTGTAACTCTGTGAGATTAATTCACATATCACAAAGCAGTTTCTCATAAAACTTCTTTCTATTTTTCATCTGAGGATATTTTCTTTTTCACAATAGGCCTCAATACACTCCTAAATATCCATTTGCAGATTCCACGAAAACAGTGTTAGCAAACTGCTCCATGAAAGGAAAGGTGTAAGTCTGTGAGATGAAGTCACACATCATAATAACTTTCTCAGAAAGCTTCTTTCTAATTTTTATCTAAGGATATTTCCTTTTTCACTATATTCCTCAAAGAGCTCCCAAATATCCTGCTGCAGATTGCACGAAAAAAGTGTTAGCAAAGGATCCATGAATAAAAACGTGTAAATCTGTGGGACGAAATCAGAAATCAGAAAGTAGTTTCTCAAAACTCTTCTTTTTGCTTTTTGTCTAAGGATATTTCCTTTGTCACCATAAGCTTCAATGCAATCCAATTTATCCCTTATCTGATTCCCAAAAAAACGTGCTATGAAACTGCTACATGAAAAGAATGGTGTAATTCTATGAGATGAATTCACATATAACAAAGCTGTTTCTCAGAAAATTTCTTTCTGTTTTTTTTTCTAAGGATATTTCCTTTTTCACCACATTCCTCAATGTGTT
>NW_022335238.1:0-2891 GCF_002776525.5 Piliocolobus tephrosceles
CGTTTTGTTTATAAGAATGTAAAATGTTACGTCTTTGTTTAGAATTTAAGGATAATAATTTGCTTCTGAGATCTTTGTGACTGAGATTTGAAATCTTAACTATGGTTTTTTCATCCATATGCACGTATACACATATATGTAAGGTATATAAAACGAAAATAAGCGTGTCTGTACTCACATTTATATACACTTCCATAATGTGTATACTTCTAGTCACACGTAGGTCTAAGCGACTATGACTTGACTTGATAACCATGAGAGGGTAATTAAATAATTTACCTGCTCTTAGCCTTGCTTTTGTATGTGAGCAGGAACCCTGCAAAATGCGTCTCCGCATTCCAGGCCTCATCTGCAGCCACTTCGGGAAGCACGTGGTTGCCAGGATTGCCTAGAGCTCCAGGCTGTCTACAGTCTGTGGGGAAAAGAAAGAGATCAGCCTGTTACTGTGTCTATATAGAAGGAAGTAGACATAAGAGACTCCATTTAGTTCTGTATTTGAAATGCTGTTAATCTGTGACCCTACCCCCAACTTTGTCCTTGCAAGAGACATGTGCAAAGGTGATTTAAGGTTAAAAGGATATTGGGCTGTGCAGGATGTGTCTTTGTTAAACAAGTACCTGAAAGAAGCTTGATGGTTAAAAATCCTGCCCCTCCCTGGGATTGGAACATCTCCGGGTAATACCCATTGTGTGCTTTGTTTACTGAGTAAGGAGAAGACCACCTTTAGGAATAAGGTGGGGCTTGCTGGAGCAATACTGCTAAAAGGTTTATGGAGATGTTTGCATATGCATCTCAAGGCACAGCATTTTCCTTTAAACTTATTCATGTTACAAGGATTTTTGTTCATATGTCTTACTGCTGATTTCCTCCCTACAATGATCCTATTTTCTAGCTACTCCCTTATTTTTTAGATGGTAAAGATAATTATCAATAAATACTAAGGGAACTCAGAGGCCGGTGCCAGTGTGGGTCCTCTGAAAACACAGCACTGGTCCCCTGGGTCCCGCTTTTCTTTCTCTATACTTTGTCTCTGTGTATTATTTCCTTTTCTCAAGTCTCTCATCCCACCTAACGAGAAGCACCCACAGGTGTGGAGGGGCAGGCCACCCCTTCACAGTCCCAGCCTCCCTGGGGTAGAAGCTGCCCTATCAGGGGCCTGGACATGGACGTTAGGGCCTGGAGCCAGGGACTGCTCCTGAAGTGGGGTTTCCACTCACAGCTGGGCATGAGAACCGAGGATAGGAGGTGGAACCAGCCTCAGGCCAGTGCACGGCCTCCCGGCAGTGCTTGTGAGAAGCCCCAGCTGCCCTTTGCTGACCCCATAGCCAGCACCACACTCTGTGAGATCCCCTTGGCCCACCCCTCAGGTTCCCAAAATGGTTAGGGTTTCCTGAGCTGCGAATTTTTAGGTCTAGGCTAAAAAGTCCTGGGACAGACTCACAGGGTTCTTTATGTAGAAATGATGAGTGCGCTGGTGACTCAGAGCAGGCACTGCACCCTCACTCCAGGGTCCTCTGTGCCAGATGAAAATGAGCATGCGGGTCACCCAGAGTCCCTCACTCCAGGCACTGTTCTTTGGTTTCTTAATTAAAAGCCTAAAAACCTTGATAATGAAAATGCATTCTCCTCAGAGAGTAGAGTTTCTGGTTACTGAGGCTTACCTGTAAATGCCGTGCCAGGTCAAATATGCTGAGATCTGGGCCAGGTCCTGCTTCCTGCCCACGGCCAAAGCAGGTACTTCATTTGGGAGGTGACCCAGAGGGACATCTGAGAGGCCAGCCGGTCCCCGAGGGATGAATCCGCTGGCCTTCACACTCTGCACTGGCCTCCATCAGCTCCTTCCTACCTGCAAACTGCCTGCTTTGATGTTGCCATCATTGGAGATATGTTAGGGACTTAGTATGGGTTGACGCCTATAGGACCAGCAGATAGTGGAAAGGTGGGAACCAGGGCTGGGAGGGTGGTGACCACGGCCAAAATGAGAACCATGATGGGCTGGGACGTCTACCTTCTGTCTAAAGTGTTTTTCAAAATAAAAAACATAGTGTCTCAGCATAAGAGGGCAGGCCACAGATGGGGAGAACATATCTGTACAAGACTCATCTGATAAAGGCTGTTATCCAAACCGTGCAGGGAACCCTCAAAACTCAACAAGAAAATGAACAACCTGATTAAAAATGGACCAAAGACCTGGACAGATACCCCAACAAAGAAGACACTGATTTGTTTTTTCTAAGACCAGCCGAGCGGGCGCAAAAGAACCAGCGGGTAGGCAAGTGTAACAGCAAAACTGCATATTTATTTTGGTAACCTAAGGTGTGGGCGAGAAGTCTGTCGGCCTCCGGCAAAGGAGGCCGGCAGAGTTCCCCCGTGGGGCTCTCGGACGGACTTCCCACAGTCCTGACATCCCGACAGGAGTGGGGCTGTGAGAAGACCGCCGGGGCTGTGAGAAGGCCGCGTGGCTCAATGGCGGAGAGCGGCTTTTCTAGGAGTGGGAGGGCAATAGGTGGGGCACGGGCGTGTCCGGGGCGTTCCGCAGGTGCGACCAGGTAAATCTTGGTCTCTTCAGATTGACGTCACCTGGCGCATGCCCAGTTGCTCTGCACCCTCCCTGGGCGCTGGCTGCGTTTTCACGCACGCGGGAAGAGTTGGTGGTGAAGAAGAACCCGGAAGTGCACCATCTTGCCTCCGTTCGTCCAAACAGACACACAGATGGCAAATCTACATGTGGAAAGATGGCCCACGTCTTATGTCATAGGGCGAGGCATTGTTGCGCACCCATCGGCCTGGCCAAAACCCGAACTCCGACACCACCGCGTGCTGGTGGGTGTGTGGGCATCAGGACCCTCCCTCATCGCTGGGGGAAGTGGGGCAGCTGCTGTGGGAGGCAG
>NW_022335241.1:0-1421 GCF_002776525.5 Piliocolobus tephrosceles
TGCAGTTTCTACGAAAAGAGTGTTACAAACTGCTGCCTGAGGACAGAGATGTAACTCTGGGAGACGAATTGGGGCCTATGGTATAAAACGAAATATCATCACATAATAACTAGAGGGAAGCTTTCTGAGAGATGGGTTTCTGATATGTGACTTCACCACACAGAGTTCCACACACTGCTTCTTGGCAGAGTTTGCTAAGGCTGTTATCTTGGATTCGGGAAAGTGATACGTGGGAGCTCATTGTGGGCTATGGTCAAAAAGGTTATATCCTCAGACAGAAAGTGGAAAGAAGCATTAGGCGAAACTGCATTGCTATGAGTGAGTGCAACTCAAAGAGTTACACTTTTCTCCTCAGCTATCAGTTTGCTAAGATAGTCTGCTTGGAAACTGCAATGGGATTCTTCTTAGCGCAATGAGGCTTACGGTGACAAAGCAAATGTCCTCAGAGGAAAACTGGAAAGAAGCTTTCTTAGAAACTTCTCTTTGATGTGTGAATTCACCTGACAGAGTTACTCTTATGTTTCATGGAGCAGGCAACTAACACTGTCTTTGAGGAATCTGAGAAGTTCTACTCTGGATGGCATTGAGGCCTACGCTGATAAAGGAAATATCATCAGTTAAAAATGGGAAAGAAGCTTTCTGAGAAACTTCTTTGTGATCTGTGGATTCGTTTCCCAGAGGTACATCTCTGTCCTCAGGCAGCAGTTTGTAACACACTTTCGTAGAAACTGCAAGGTGATATTAGGGAGCCATTTGGGGCCTATCGTATAAACGATATATCATCACATAATAAGAAGAGGGAAGCTTTTTGAGATATGGCTTTCTGATATGTGACTTCACCACACAGAGCTCCACACACTGCTTCTTGGCAGAGTTCGCTAAGGCTGTTATATTGGATTCGGCAAAGTAATATTTGGGAGCTCATTGTGGGCTATGGTGAAAAAGGTTATATCTTCAGACAGAAAGTGGCAAGAAGCATTTTGAGAAACTGCATTGCTATGAGTGAGTGCAACTCACAGAGTTACACTTTTCTCTTCAGCTATCAGTTTGCTAAGATAATCTGCTTGGAAACTGCAATGGGATTCTTCTTAGCGCAATGAAGCTTACGGTGACAAAGCAAATATCCTCAGAGGAAAACTGGAAAGAAGCTCTTTTAGAAACTTCTCTGTGATGTGTGAATTCATCTCACAGAGTTACACTTAAGTTTTGTGGAGCAGGCCACTAACACTGTCATTGAGGACTCTGAGAAGTTCTACTCTGGATGGCATTGAAGCCTACGCAGATAAAGGAAATATCATCAGTTAAAAACGGGAAAGAAGCTTTCTGAGAAACTTCTTTGTGATCTGTGAATTCGTCTCCTAGAGTTACATCTCTGTCCTCAGGCAGCAGTTTGTAACACTCTTTTCGTAGAAACTGCAAGG
>NW_022335245.1:0-10989 GCF_002776525.5 Piliocolobus tephrosceles
CATAGAGTAAGCATAAATTCTGTTAACTGAATGCACATATCAGAGAGTAGATTCTTGGAACGCTGCTTTCTCGATATTTTTTCAGTATATTTCACTATTCGCCATAGTCCTCACTGTGAGCCGAAAAATCGCTGTTTCACTTTCACAGGTACAGTGTTCAAACCCTGCCTTGTGAGAAAAGAGGTATAACTCCCTGAGTGGAATGCATACATCACAAAGTAATTTCTCAAAAAGCGTCTTTCCGGTTTTTATCTGATGATATCTCCTCCTTCACCGAAGGCCAGAATGTGCTCCCGAATGTCCCTTCACGGATCCGTGCATGACAGTGTTTCCAAACTGCGTAATACAAGACAGGTTTCAAATATGCGAGATGAATAGATATATCTAACACGAAGCAGTTTCACAGAAACCCTTCCAGTTTTTGTCTGACGATATTTCCTTTTTCACCATAGCCGTGCCTATAATCCCGATGTCTCTTGGTAGCTTTTTCGCCAAAAGGGATTACGGAATCCTCTAGGAGGAGGAAGGTGAGTGAAATGCACATGTCACAAAGCAGCTTCTCAGAAAGCTTCTCTCCAGTATCTATCTGAAGACGTTTCCTTTCTCACAGTAACCCTGAATTCACTCCTGAATATCCCTTCACAGTGTAAACAAAAACAGTTTTATGATACTGCTCAATGAAAAGAGAAGCTTAATTGTGTGTGCGGAATTCACGTGACACAGAGCAGTTTCACAGAAAGCTTCCTTCTGGCTTCTCTGTGAGGTTATTTCTTTTCCTCAGTATTCTAAAGAACGTCTCCAAATGTGCTTTCTCAGATTCCACAGAAACAGTGACTTCAAACTGCTCAATCCAAAGAATGATTTAACTCTTTGAAATGAATACAAACATCACAAAAGAGTTGCGCAGAAAGCTTCTTTCCAATTTTCGGTGGGAGACATTTCCTTGCACGACACAGGCCTCTGGTTGCCACTTACTATCCCTTCGCAGAACCCTCAAAGACCGACTTTCAAACTGGGAAATGCAGAGTAAGCTTTAACCCTGTGAAAAGAATGGACATGTCAGAGAGCAGTTTCTTCTAGTGCTTCCTTCTGTTTTATATTGGACGACATTTCACTTTTTGCCATAGTTCAATGTGCTCCGAATAGCACTCTTTTGGTTTTACAGGAACAGGGTTCAAACTGTGCCTTGTGAGAAGAACATTAAAACTCCCTGAGTGGAATGCACACATTACCAACCAGTTTTTCAGAAAGCTGCTCTCCAGTTTTTATCTGACTATATTTCCTATTTCACCATAGACCTGAATGTGATCCCAAATATGCCTTTGTGGATCGATCCACGAGGGAGTTTCCAAGCTGTGTAACATAAAGAAAGCTTCATCTATGTGAGAAAAATAAACGTAAAAAAAGCAGGTTCACAGAAAGCTTCTTTCCGGTTTTTATCTGAAGATATTTCCTTTTTCACCATAGTCTTTAGTGTGCTCTCGAAAGTCCCTTGATGGATCCGTCCATGACAGTTTTCAACCTGTGTAATGTAAGGAAACCTTTATCTCTGTGAGATGTTTACACATATCACAGAGTAGTTTCCTAGAAAGCTTCTTTCCAGGTTTTGTCTGAGGCTGTTTCCCTTTTCATCATCGGCATCAACATGCTCCCGAATATCACTGGGTACCTGCTTCTCCAAAAGGATTTCCCCAACGCTGTATAAGAAGAGAGGTATAACACTGGGAGTGGAATGCACACGTCATAAAACAGTTCCTTGGAAAGCTTGTCTCCAGTTTCGGTCTGAACATATTTTCTTTTTCACTGTAAGCCTCAATGTGCCCCGGAATGTCCCATTACATGCTCAACATACTCAGGGTTATAAAACTACTAAACGTAAGAAGAGGCTTAACTAAGCAAGAGGAATTAAGATGACACAGAGTAGTTCCACAGAAAGCTTCATTCTGGATTTTACCTGAGGATATTTCTTTCTCCATGTTCTAAGGATCGTTTCCAAATCTCCTTCCTCAGATTCCACAAAAAAAGTGATTTGAAACTGCTCAATCCAAAGAACAGTTTAAATCTATTGGACGAATACACACATTGCAAGCAGTTGCTCAGAGTGTTACTCTCCATGTTTCATGGGGAGATGTTTCCTTGCTCACCACAAGACTCCATGCATCACTAAATATCACTTCACAGATTCTTCAAAGACAGAATTTCCAAACTGGGTAACATAGAGTAAGCATAAATTCTGTGAAGTAATGCACATATCAGAGAGCAGATTCCTGGAACGCTTCATTCTTGATTTTATTGTAGTATATTTAACTGTTTGCAATAGTCCTCAATGCGCTCCAAAATAGCACTTTGTCGGTTAAACAGGAACGGTGTTTAAACACTGCCTTGTGAGAAAAAAGGTATAATTCCCTGAGTGGAATGCATACATCACAAGTAGTTTCTCAGAAAGCTTCTATCCAGTATTTATCTGAAGATAGCTCCGCTTTCACCGTAGTCCTGAATGTGCTCCCAAATATCACCTCGCAGATTTGTGCATGACAGAGTTTCAAACTGCGTAATATAAGAAAAGTTTGAACTATGAGAGATGAATTGATATATCTAACGTGAAGCAGTATCACAGAAACTTCTCTACAGTTCTGTCTGAGGATATTCCTTTTTTCACCATAGCCATCCATGTACTCCTTAATGTCTCTTGGTATCTTTTTCTCCAAAAGGGATTCCAGAATCCTCTAGGAGAGGAAAGGTATATGTCTGTAAGTGGAATGCACACGAGACAAAGCAGCGCCTCAGAAAGCTTCTCTCCAGTTTCTATCTGAAGACGGTTCCTTTCTCACCGCAACCCTCAAATCGCTCCTGAATATCCCTTCGTAGTCTAAACCAAAACAGTGTTATGATACTGCTCTATGAAAAGAGAAGCTTAACTGTGTGAGTGGAAGTCACGTGACACTGAACAGTTTCACAGAAAGCTTCCGTTTTCTTTTTGAGGTTACTTCTTTTTCAGGATATTCTAAGGAGCGTCTCCAAATGTCCTTTCTCAGATTCCTCAGAAACAGTGATTTCAAACTGCTCAATCCAAGGAAACATTTAAATCTTTGAGACAAATGCAAACATCACAAAAGAGTTGCCCAGAAAGCTTCTCTCCAATTTTCGATGGGAGACACTTTTTTGCTTGACACAGGCCTCCGGTTGCCACTTACTGTCCCTTCGCAGAAACCTCAGAGGCCAACTTTCAAACTGTGAAATGTAGAGTAATCTTTAACCCTGTGACAAGAATGGGCATGTCAGAGAGCAGGTTCTTCGAGTGCTTCTTTCTGTTTGTCATTGGACGACATTTCACTTTTTCCCATAGACTTCAATGTGCTCAGAATATCACTCTTTTGGTTTTACAGGAACAGTGTTCAAACTGTGCCTTATGAGAAGAACATTAAAACTCCCTGAGTGGAATGCAGACATCACCAAGCATTTTCTCAGAAAGCTTCTCTCCAGTTTTTATCTGACTATATTTCCTATTTCACCATAGGCCCAAATGTGATCCCAAATATCCCTTTGCAGATCCATCCACGAGGGTGATTCCAAGGTGCATAATGTAAAGAAAGCTTCATGTATGTGAGAAGAATAAACATAGAAAAAAAGCAGATTCACAGAAAGCTTCTTTCCAGTTTTTATCTGAAGATATTTCCTTTTTCAACATAGTCCTGAGTGTGCTCACGAGTGTCCATTCATGGATCCGTCCATCACAGTTTTCAAGCTGTGTCATGTAAGGAAACCTTTATCTCTGTGAGATGATTACACATATCACAGAGTAGTTTCCTAGAAAGCTTCCTTCCAGATTTTGTCTAAGGCTATTTCCCTTTTCATCATTGGCATCAACATGTTCCCGAATATCACTCGGTACGTGTTTCTCCAAAAAGGTTTCCCCAATGCTCTATGAGAAGAGAGTATACCTCATACCACTGTGAGTGGAATGCACACGACCCAAAGCAGTTCCTCGGAAAGATTCTCTCCAGTTTCGATCTGAACATATTTCTCTTTTCACCGTAATCCTCAAAGGGCTTCCGAATGTCCCATCACATGGTAAACATACAAAGTATTATAACACTACTCAACGTAAGGATAGGCTTAACTAAGCGAGAGGAATTAAGAAAACACACAATAGTTTCACAGAAAACTTCCTTCTGGACTTTACCTGAGGATAGTTCTTTCTCCGTGTTCTAGGGATTGTTCCCAAGGGTTCTTCCTCAGATTCCACAAAAACAGTGATTTCAATCTGCTCAATCCAAAGAATGGTTTAAATCTAGGAGACGAATACACACATCGCAAAGCAGTTGCTCAAATGTTACTCTGCCGGTTTCATCGGAAGATGTTTCCTTGCTCACCACAATCCTCCGCGCGTCACTAAATATCCCTTCACAGATTCTTCAAAGACAAAATTTCGAAAAAGGGCAACATAGAGTAAGCATAAATTCTTTGAAGTGAATTCACATATCATAGAGAAGATTGTTGGCACACCTCTTTCTCGATTTTATTTCTGTATATTTCACTATTTGCCATAGTCCACAGTGTGCTCCAAAATATCACGTTTTCGGTTACACAGGAAGAGTGTTTAAACACTGCCTTGTGAGAAAAGAGGTATAACTCCCTGAGCGGAATGCATCCATCACAAGTAGTTTCTCAGGAAGCTTGTATCCAGTGTTTATCTGAAGATATCTCCTCTTTCACCGTAGGCCTGAATGTGCTCCCCAATGTCCCTTTGCGGATTCGTGCATGATGGAGTTTCCAAACTGTGTAATATAAGAAAGGTTTGACCTATGTGAGATGAATAGATATATCTAACAGGAAGCAGTTTCACAGAAATCTTCTTTCTAGTTTTTGTGTGAGGATATTTCCTTTTTCACCATAGCCATCCATATACTCCCAAATGTCTCTTGGTAGCTTTTTCTCCAAAAGGGATTCCGGAATCCTCCAGGAGAAGAAAGGTATATTTCTGTGAGTGGAATGCACATGTCACAAAGCAGTTCCTCGAAAGCTTCTCTCCAGTTTAAGTCTGAACCTATTTCCATTTTCACTGTATGCCTCAAAGTGCTCCCGAATGGCCCACCACACCGTAAACATACACAGGGTTTTAAAACTACTCAACGTAATGAGAGCCTTAACTAAGCCAGGGGAATTAAGATGACACAGAGTAGTTTCACAGAGAGCTTCCTTCTGGATTTTACCTGAGGGTATTTCTTTCTCCATGTTCTAAGAATCGTTACCAAATGTCCTTCCTCAGATTCCACAAAAAGAGTGATTTGAATCTTCTCAACCCAAAGAACGATTTAAATCTATGAGAATACACATACTGCAAAGCAGTTGCTCAGAAAGGTACTCTGTAGGTTTCATCTGAAGGTGTTTCCTTGCTCACCACAAGCCTCTGGGGGTCACTAAATATATCTTGACAGATTCTTCAAAGACAGAATTTCGAAACTGGGCAACATAGAGTAAGCATAAATTCTGTGAAGTGAATGCATATATCAGAGAGCAGATTCTTGGAACGCTTCTCTCTCGATTTTATTTCAGTATATATCACTGTTTGCCATTGTCCTCAATGCACTCCGAAATATCACCTTTTCGTTTATACATGAACAGTGTTTAAACACTGCCTTGTGAGGAAAGAGGTATAACTCACTGAGTGGAATGCATGCATCACAAGTAGTTTCTAACAAATCATTTATCCAGTTTTTATCTGAAGATATATCCTCTTTCACCATAACACTGAATGTGCTCCCGAATGTCTCTTTGTGTATTCGTGCATGACGGAGTTTCCAAACTGAATAATATAGGTAAAGTTTAAACTATGCGAGATGAATAGATATATCTAACATGAAGCAGTTTCGCCGTAATCTTCTTTCCAGTTTTGTCTGAGGACATTTTCTTTTTCACCATAGCCGTCCCTATATTGCCAATGTCTCCTGGTAGCTTTTCCTCCAAAAGGGATTCCGGAATCCTCTAGGAGAAGACAGATATATTTCTGTGAGTGGAATGCACACATCACAAAGCAGTTCCTCAGAAAGCTTCTCTCCAGTTTTGATCTGAACATATTTCCTTTTTCCCCATAAGCCTCAAAGTGCTCCTGAATGTCCCATCACACGCTAAGCATACACAGGGTTATAAAACTACTCACCGTAAGGAGAGGCTTAACTAAGCGAGAGGATTTAAGACGACAGAGAGTAGTTTCACAGAAAGCTTCCTTCTGGATTTTACCTGAGGATATTTCTTTCTCCATGTTCTAAGAATCGTTCCCAAATGTCCTACCTCCGATTCCACAAAAATAGTGATTTGAATCTTCTCAATCCGAAGAACGGTTTAAATCTATGAGAAGAATACACAAATTGCAAAGCAGTTGCTCAGAATGTTACTCTGCAGGTTTCATCTGAAGATGTTTCCTTGCTCACCACAAGCCTCTGTGGGTCACTAAATATATCTTGACAGATTCTTCAAAGACAGAATTTCGAAACTGGGCAACATAGAATAAGCATAAATTCTGTGAATTGAATACATATATCAGAGAGCAGATTCTTGGAACGCTTCTTTCTCGATTTTATTTCAGTATATATCACTATTTGTCATAGTCCTCACTGCGTTCTGAAATATCACGTTTTTGGTTACACAGGAACAGTGTTCAAACACTGCTTTGTGAGAAAAGTGGTATAACTCACTGAGCGGAGTGCATACATCACAAATAGTTTCTCTGAAAGCTTGTATCCAGTTTTTATCTGAAGATATCTCCTCTTTCACTATAGGCCTGAATGTGCTCCCAAATGTCCCTTCGTGGATTCTTGCATGATGGCGTTTCCAAACTGCATATTAAAAGGAAGGTTTGAACTATGCGATATGAATAGATATATCTAACACTTAGCAGGTTCACAGAAATCGTCTTTCCAGATTTGTCTGACGATATTTCCTTTTTCACCATAACCACCCCTATACTCCCGAATGACTCTTGGTAACTTTTTCTCCAAGAGGGATTCCGTAATCGTCTAGGAGAAGAAAGGTACATTACTGTGAGTGGAATGCACACATCACAAAGCAGCTCCTCAGAAAGCTTCTCTCCAGTTTCTATCTGAAGACATTTCCTTTCTCACCCTCAAATCACTCCTGAATATCCCTTCGCAGTCTAAACAAAAACAGTGTTATGATACTGCTCAATGAAAAGAGAACCTTAACTGTGTGAGTGGAATTCACGTGCCACACAGCAGGTTCACAGAAAGGTTCCTTCTGGTTTCTCTCTGAGGTTAGGTCTTTTTCAGGATATTTTAAAGAGCGTCTCCAAATGTCCTTTCTCAGATTCCACAGAAACAGTGATTTCAAACTGCTCAATCCAAAGAATGTTTTAACTCTTTGAGATGAACATAAACATCACAAAAGTGTTGCAGAGAAAGATTCTCTCCAATTTTCGATGGGAGACATTTACTTGCCCGACATAGTCCTCTGGTTGCCACTTATCCCTTCACAGAACCCTCAGAGGCCGACTTTCGAAATGGGAAATGTAGAGTAAGCTTTATCCCTGTGTAAAGAGTGGGCATGACAGAGAACAGTTTCTTCGAGTGCTTCTTTCTGTTTTTTATTCGACGACATTTCACTTTTTGCCATAGTCTTTCATGTGCTCCGAATATCACTCTTTTGGTTTTCAAGGAACAGTTTTCAAACTGTGCCTTATGAGAAGAACATTAAAACTCCCTGAGTGGAATGCACACATCACCAAGCAGTTTCTCAGAAAGCTTCTCTTCAGTTTTTGTCTGACTCTGTTTCCTATTCTAACATAAACCCGAATGTGATCCCAAATATCCCTTCATTGATCCATCCACGAGGGAGTTTCCAAGCCATGTAGTGTAAAGAAAGCTTCAACTATGTGAAACCGAAAAAGTGATAATCTGGAACGCATTGAGGACTATGGCAAATAGTAAAATATACTGAAATAAATTCGAGGAAGAAGCATTCCAACAATCTCATCTCTGATGTGTGCATTCCCTTCACAGAGTTAATGCTTACTCTATGTTGCCCAGTTGGGAAACTCTGACGCCCGGAGGCTTGTGGTGAGTGAGGAAAAGTCTTCGGATGAAACCTGCAGAGAAAGGTTCTGAGCAACTGCTTTGCGAGTTGTGTATTCGTATCATAGAGTTAAAGCATTCATTGAATTGAGCAGCTTGAAATCACGGTTTTTGTGGAATTTGAGGAAGGACATTTGGGAATGATCCTTAGAATATGGAGAAGGAAATATCCTCAGGAAAAATCCAGAAGGAAGCTTCCTGTGAAACTGCTCTGTGTCATCCTAATTCCTCCAACTCAGATAAGCCTCTCTTTTCATTGAGCAGTTTTCTAGTCCTGTGTATATTTAGCATGTAATGGGATATTCGTTAGCACTTTGAGACTATTGGTGAAAAAGGAAATATGTTCAGACCGAAATTGGAGAGAAGCTTTCCGAGGAAATGCTTTGTGATGTGTGCATTCTAGTCACAGTGTTATACCTCTCTTCTCGTACATCATCGGGGAAACCCTTTTGAAGAAACAGGTACCAAGTGATATTCTGGAGCATGTTGATGCCTATGGTGAAAAGGGAAATAACTCTCTGGGGCAGAGCAAGATGGCTGAATAGGAACAGCTCCAGTCTACAACTCCCCCAGCGGGAGGGACACAGAAGACTGGTGATTTCTGCATTTTCAACTGAGGTACTGGGGTCATCTCACTAGGGAGTGCTGGACTATCGGTGCTGGTCAGCTGCTGCAGCCCAACCAGCAAGAGTTTGAGACACACAACACCTGGAAAATCGGGAAACTGCCACCCCAATACTGCCCTGTAAGCAAACAGGCACACCAGGAGAATATACCCCACACCTGGCCAGAGGGTCCCACTCCCACGTAGCATCCCTCCTTGCTAACACAGCAGTCAGTGGTGATCTAACCACAAGGCAGCAAGGCTGGGAGAGGGGCATCCACCATTGCTGAAGATTAAGGAGGTAAACAAAGCCGATGGGAAGCTCGAAGTGGGTGGAGCTCAGAGCAGATCAAGGAAACCTGCCTGTCTCTGTAGACTTCGCGTCTGGGGAAAGGGCATAGCTAAAAAATAACAGTGGAAGGAGCAGAGGCCTGTGCAGACGCGAACGACTCTGTCTGACAGCTTTGAAGAGAGCAGTGGATCTCCCAAAACGGAGGTTGAGATCTGAGAAGGGACAGACTGCCTGCTCAAGTGGGTCCCTGAACCCTGAGTAGCCTAACTGGGAGACATCCCCCACTAGGGGTAGTCTCACACTCCACACCTCACAGGGTGGAGTACAACCTTGAGAGGAAGCGTCCAAAGTAAGAATCAGACAGGTACACTCGCTGTTCAGCAATATTCTATCTTCTGCAACCTCTGCTGCTGATACCCAGGCAAACAGGGTCTGAAGTGGACTTCAAGCAATCTCCGACAGACCTACAGCTGAAGGTCCTGACTATTACAAGGAAAACTATCAAACAGGAAGAACACCTACACCAAAACCCTATCAGTACGTCACTGTCATCAAAGACAAGAGGCAGATAAAACCACGAAGATGGGGAAGAAGCAGGGCAGACAAGTTGGAAACTCAAAAAATAAGAGCGCATTTCCCCCTGCAAGCGAGTGCAGCTCATCGCCAGCAACGGATCAAAGCTGGTCAGAGAATGACTTTGATGAAATGAGAGGAGAAGGCTTCAGTCCATCAAACTTCTCAGAGCTAAAGGAGGAATTTCGTACCCAGCGCAAAGAAACTAAAAATCTTGAAAAAAGAGTGGAAGAATTGACAGCTAGACTAATTAATGCAGAGAAGGTCATAAACGAAATGACAGAGATGAAACCCATGACACAAGAAATATGTGACAAATGCACAATCTTCAGTAACTGACTTGATCAACTGGAAGAAAGATTATCAGCGATTGAGGATCAAATGAATGAAATGGGGAGGATAGTAGAAGACGGCCGAATAGGAACAGCTCCAGTCTCCATCTCCCAGCACGAGCGACACAGAAGGCCGGTGATTTCTGCATTTTCAACTGAGGTACTGGGGTCATCTCACACGGGAGTGCCGGACAATCGGTGCTGGTCAGCTGCTGCAGCCTGACCAGCGAGAGCTGAAGGAGGCCGAGGCATCGCCTCACCTGGGAAGTGCAAGGGGGAAGGGAGTCCCTTTTCCTAGCCAGGGGAACTGAGACACACAATACCTGGAGAAGCGGGTAACTCCCACCCCAATACTGAGCTGTAAGCCCACCGGCACACCGGAGAATATATCCCACACCTGACCGAGAGGGTCCCACACACACGGAGCCTCCCTCCTTGCTAACACAGCAGTCTGCAGCAATCTAACCGCAAGGTAGCAGCGATGCTGGGGGAGGGGCGCCCGCCATCACTGAGGCTTAAGTAGGTAAACAAAGCCGCTGGGAAGCTCGAACTGGGTGGAGCTCACAGCAGCTCAAGGAAACCTGCCTGTCTCTATAGACTCTGCCTCTGGGGACAGGACAAAGCTAAAAAATAAAAGGGGAAGCAGCAGAGGCCTGTGCAGACGTGAATGACTCTGTCTGAGAGATTTGAAGAGAGCAGTGGATCTCCCAACACTGAGGTTGAGATCTGAGAAGGGGCAGGCTGACTGCTCAAGTGAGTCCCTGACCCCTGAGTAGCCTAGCTGGGAGACATCCCCCACTAGGGGTGGTCTGACACCCCACACCTCACAGGGTGGAGTACACCCCTGAGAGGAAGCTTCCAATGCAAGAATCAGACAGGTGCACTCGCTGTTCAGCAATAGTCTATCTTCTGCAACCTCTGTTGCTGATACCCAGGCAAACAGGGTCTGGAGTGGACCTCAAGCATGCTCCAACAGACCTATAGCTGAGAGTCCTGACTGTCAGAAGGAAAACTATCAAACAGGAAGGACACCCATACCAAAACCCCATCAGTTCATCAACATCACCAAAGACCAGAGGCAGATAAAACCACAAAGATGGG
>NW_022335248.1:0-1800 GCF_002776525.5 Piliocolobus tephrosceles
TTTCGAACTCCTGACCTTAATTGATCACCCGCCTCGGCCTCCTAAAGCGCTGGGAATACAGGCGTGAGCCACCTTGACCAAAATGTTTTCCTGTTTCCAAACATTTTACATGAGAGGAAAGCGGAGAATAAATCATCTGACACTCTACTGTAAAAAAAATCTTTGCGCCTCTCTTCTTTTCACCTTTCCTAAGTGTACATATTACCAAAATGTCTTTAGGTTGAGGTCCCCCCATGAAAAGTTTACAGGGTGTTGTGTCCTCAGCCACCCTCTTGTCTTTTCCTAGTCCTGGCATTTTAGAACTGTCTGGGGATGACCCGGATACCCACAGTGGCCATGTCTATTGGAGGGTCTAGTGAGTATCAGCCCCGGCATCATCTCATCTCCGAGGACAGCCTGAGGTAGGGGGTAGAGTCGCTCAGGGGAGAAGCTGGATGCTCTTGGCCTTAGAGGAATCTCCTGGTATAGTTTCATCTAAAATGATGACCCCTTAGGGGTAGTAAAATTTTAAGACATTGAAATGAATGGACAATACAACATAATGTCTTTAAAGCTAGGTCATTAAAACTGTTCCTCCAGCCGGAGTTTTCATTCCTCGGAGACACATTGATGGTCTGCCAATGGGATGCTGATATTGAGAGGAAAAGGCAGAAATGGTTTCTGCTCTCTAGATTGTCTCAGACTTGTGAAGAGAGAAAAACTGTCCCAAAGGACAAGGAAAACCCACCCCAGAGAGGATGTGCAAGAACCTCAATATGAAAATGCACTTAAGGCACACAGAAGGACAAAGAGCAGTGCCAGTGCCTCCTTGGTGGTCACTGAGTACTTTACTGAACAGGATGGGTGTCCCAAGGGATAGAATAGCCTGCTGTGACACTTAGAAAGCTCTGTGTTGGAGTCTGCACTGCCTCTTCCTGAGTTTGTTACCTTGAAAAAGCTTGTCCGTTTATTTGAGTTTCAGTTTTTCATTGACTGTAAGATACATTTTGTCAGTACAGCTTGAAAGATAAAAATACTATTTCCAAAGAAGCAAGATAAAATGATGCATTTTATTTGCTAAAAATTCATATTTATTTCTTCCCCAGAGTGAGTGTAGTAAGTTTTAAAGGTCTGTTCTTTTTAAGGGTAATTTCAAATGGAATTGGACTTAGCTTTGTCAATGTTACTGGTGAAATAAAAGTGTGATAGATAAATTGATGATTTACAAAGATTCACCAAAATGTCAGTTCCCCTCTTGTAGCATGGTGAAGAATTTATGACAGTGGACACATCTGTATCCTCTTATCTGGATATCTGAGGGTTTCTTTGGTGTTGTTTTTTGTTTTTTTGGAGACACTGTCTTGCTCTGTAGCCCGGTGAAGTGCAGTGGCGCCATCTCTGCAACCTCCACCTCCCGGGTCCAAGTGATTCTCCTGTGTCAGTCTCCCGTGTAACTGGGATTATAGGCACCCACCACCACACCCAGCTATTTTTTGTATTTTTAGTAAACACGGTTTTTTATGCCTGGCACGGTGGCCCATGCCTGTAACCCCAGCACTTTGGGAGGCCAATGTGGGCAGATCACGAGTTCAGGAGTTCCAGAGCAGCCTGACCAACATGGTGAAAAACTGTCTCTACCACAAATACAAAAAAAAATTAGCTGAGCCTGGTGGCAGGCACCTGTAATCCCAGCTACTCGGGAGGCTGAGGCAAGAGAATTGCTTGAACCCGGGAGGTGGAGGTTGCAGTGAGCCAAGACCTTGCCACTGCACCCCAGCCCAAGCGACAATGCAGGACTCTGTCTCAAAAAACAAACACACA
>NW_022335249.1:0-1226 GCF_002776525.5 Piliocolobus tephrosceles
AGCGAGTGCACCTGTCTGATTCTTGCTTTGGAAGCTTCCTCTCAGGGGTGTACTCCACCCTGTGAGGTGTGGGGTGTCAGACTGCCCCTAGTGGGGGATGTCTCCCAGTTAGGCTACTCAGGGGTCAGTGACCCACTTGAGCAGGCAGACTGCCCCTTCTCAGATCTCAACCTCCATGTTGGGAGATCCACTGCTCTCTTCAAAGCTGTCAGACAGAGTCATTCGCGTCTGGACAGGCCTCTGCTGCTTTAGCTGAGCCCTGTCCCCAGAGGCGGAGTCTACAGAGACAGGCAGGTTTCCTTGAGCTGCTGTGAGCTCCACCCAGTTCGAGCTTCCCAGCGGCTTTATTTACCTACTTAAGCCTCAGCGATGGCGGGCACCCCTCCCCCAGCCTCGCTGCTGCCTTGCGGTTAGATTGCCACAGACTGCTGTGTTAGCAAGGAGGGAGGCTCCGTGGGCGTGGGACCCTCCCGGCCAGGTGTGGGATATAATCTCCGGTGTGCCGGTGTTACAGCGCAGTATTGGGATGGGAGTTACCCGATTTTCCAGGTGTTGTGTGTCTCAGTTCCCCTGGCTAGGAAAAGGGACTCCCTTCCCCCTCGCACTTCCCAGGTGAGGCGATGCCTAGCCCTGCTTCAGCTCTCGCTGGTCGGGCTGCAGCAGCTGACCAGCACCGATTGTCCGGCACTCCCGAGTGAGAAGACCCCAGTACCTCAGTTGAAAATGCAGAAATCACCGGGCTTCTGTGTCGCTCGCGCTGGGAGATGGAGACTGAAGCTGTTCCTATTCGGCCATCTTGCTGCGCCTCTCTGTCTAGTTTTCATCTGACGACCTTTCCTTTGTCATCGTAAGCTTCCTTGCGCTAAGGAGTATCCCATTGCAGATTTCCAGAAAACTGTGTTAGCAAAGTGATCACTGTAGAGAAACGTGTAACTCTGTGAGTTGCATTCACACATCGCAATGCAGTTTCTCACAAGGCTTTTTTCCAGTTTTGATCTGAGGAGATTTCCTTTTTACCATAGCCCTCAATGAGCTCCCAAGTATCACTTTGCAGAATCCATGGAAATAGTGTTAGCAAACTATTTCAAGAAGGGAACGGTGGAACGCTGTGTGATGAAGTCACACATCAGAAAGCAATCTCTCAGAAAGCTTCTCTCTAGTTGTTATCTGTAGATATATCTTTTTCACAATGGGCCCCAATGGGCTCCCAAATATCACTTTGCAGA
>NW_022335251.1:0-1333 GCF_002776525.5 Piliocolobus tephrosceles
TAGAAACCACCTGCTTAGAAACCACCTGCTTAGAAACCACCTGCTTACAAATATTATACTCGTTATAAATAAAATAATTGTGAAAAAAATTATATTTAAATAAAAAAAAAAAAGTTCATTATTTTTTTATCCAAGTGAATGTTTATATCGTCTTTAACATAAATTACTAAATTTCTTTTCTTTTTATTTAATAAAAATGTACAAAGTATATCAAAAGAATCGATAAAAGATATTTTATCTGAATTGTCATAAACAAAATTCGTTAAATTTTTTATATTAACTGGTGATAAATTTATTTGTTTCATATTAAATTGAAGTAACAACTTAGGTTGCTTATTTTGGATTAATGTATGTATATCGTTCAGAATTCTACCATTTTGTTTTATAACACTTTTCTTCTTTATATTATCCAATGAATAAACTATATTAACGTTACTATTATAACTGTTAAATGTACATATTTCGTGTAAATAATATTTAGATAAAAAACATAATTTAAATATATCGATTGAAATTTTAATTTTATTTTTTACACATAATAGTTGTTTTTTATTGATAGAATTGGTGTTGTTGGATTTGTATTCGTTTGAGTTGTTTATATCAGATTCGCCACTATCGCCACCACCACCACCACTATTACTTATCACTACTTTCCTAAATTTCGAAACAATTAAAACGTCGTTATACTTATACTTGCAATTATATACTTTGTTAACTTTTAAATTTTCCATAATAAAAAAAAAATCATTTATTAAAAAATTCAGAAGTAATAAATCGTTATTATTTATGTACATATTGAAGTTACTAATATTTAAATGAATATTGTTTTCTGTTATTAATACGTTATTTATATTATTATCATTAAAATTATAATTTTTTTTTTTTTTTTATTTAAAAATAGTTGTTTGTTGTTCTTTTCATCGTTTCTACTACCACTACTACTACTACCACTACTACTACCACTACCACTACTACTGCCACTACTAAGTGCTACCTCGTCATATTGTTCTACCTTTTTGTTATATTTGTTACTACTGAAACTATTTG
Organism: Piliocolobus tephrosceles; assembly: GCF_002776525.5. Lineage (NCBI taxonomy): Eukaryota > Metazoa > Chordata > Mammalia > Primates > Cercopithecidae > Piliocolobus > Piliocolobus tephrosceles. The sequence continues at coordinate 1,048 of NW_022335251.1, forward strand.
TAGTGTAATTGCCACCATTGTTAATACCATCACCATTATTATTTTTTTTTTGTCTTTTTTTTTCAACCATTGTATGTATATAATCTGTTACACTTAATTTATAACTTATTTTTTTATAAAAACATAATATATTAATTATATCGAACACGGTATAAATACTATACGGTTTTAATATTATTCTATTTATTTTTCTGTGATCGCTTCCATATAAGCAGTAGGCCCCACGTGTACCATTACCAGTACCACTATCTGTACCACTATCTGTACCACTATCTGTACCACTATC
>NW_022335251.1:1343-6390 GCF_002776525.5 Piliocolobus tephrosceles
GTACCACTATCTGTACCACTATCTGTACCACTATCTGTACCACTATCTGTACCACTATCTGTACTACTACTCGTACCATTACACGTACCAACTGAAAATTTCTCATTTCGTGATAAAACAAAATTAAGAATTTTGGAAAAATGCAAATAATGTTTTTTATTGTCATACCGATTTACCATATTACTACACCTGTTCATTTTAATAATATTTATTAAATTATGAACGTTCATAATTGTATATAACAAACCGCAACTTACTTTTATATGTTCAAAAGAAATGTTAAAAATATTTTTCTGTTTTTGTATTTTCTTTTGATTTAACTCACTTTTACTATTTTTTAAACCCTTATTTTTTATACCCTTATTTGTTATACCCTTATTTGTTATACCCTTATTTGTTATACCCTTATTTTTTATACCCTTATTTGTTATACCCTTATTTTTTATTTTTTTACGTTTATCACCTGTTTTGTTCTCTACATCTATTTTTACATTCGTACTCAAAACAATGTCATAAAAAAAAACAGTTTTATCCATCATGGTTGGATTTTTTTTTTTTTTCTTTCCACTTGAAATGTTTCCTTTATAGTTAAACGGATTAACCTGATTAATTGGATGATAAGAAAAATGAACTTTATCGTTTTTTTTTTTTCCATCAAATTTATGATTAGGAGTTGCAAGCTTTGCGTTTTGTGATCTTTTTATGGAATTATAATTTTTTAACATTTTGTTTGATTGTGGTAAATTATTTTTATATTTTATATTTATAAGACGTCTGTGTATGTTATCACTGCCACTAATTTCGTTACCAACACTGTTACTACCACTTTCTGTAACACCACCTCCTGTACTACTACTTTCTTTACTACCACTTTCTTTACTACCACTTTCTTTACTACCACTTTCTTTACCACGCTTTTTTTTTTTTTTTGCGAATTTTATGTTTTTGCTTCCTACTATGCTCACTACTTTATCTTCATATTTTTTATTTTGTTCCAGTTTATTCATACTATATGTAGATGTAGACAATAAATGTAAATTAATATTTACAAAATTTAATTTAATATTATAAAAAATATCAAATTGTTTATTTTTTGTTCCATTATCATTGCGACCATTATTACTTATGCTGTTGTCTATGGAGGTATCACCACATAATATCTCATACAATGCAGAAATCTTCGATATGGATAAAATCTTACTAACATCAACAAGAGTATATAAAGGTAAATAAAAAAAAATATTTTTAAAACTATATTTTAAACTTAATTTTAAACTTAATTTTAAACTTAATTTTAATTTAGCTTCCTTATTAATAACATATTTTATACATAAACAGAATTTGTTTTTTTTTTCATCTTTTCTATTATTGTTTATTCTCTTTCTATTTTTTAAATGTTTAACATATTTTTTATCATATATTTTATCATATTTTTTATCAAATTTTTTATCATATATTTTATTTAGTTTGTTAATTTTGTCAACTATAGCAGATGTAGTTTCTACCGTATAAAAACATTTCCTCTTTATGTTGTCACTATTTCCACTACTGTCATATTCGGAACAAGTTAAACCTAACTTATAACACTTTTTTATAATATTGTCATACAAACCAAACAAGTATATGTTATTATTGCAATCTTTTGTAAAAAACTGTTCGGAGTAATTCCTTAAACATTTTTTTCCATACAATTTTTTACTATACATTTTTTTACCATTTTTTGTAATTTTCACTTTTTTATGAAGTTTTTTTTTTCTAGTTTCAACAATCAATTGTTTATTGCATAACTTAGCATACGCATCCCAATATACTCTTTCTAATGACTTATTAAACATATGTTCTAATTTTTTCACCATTATGGTTTGACTCTGCTTTGGTTTTTCTTCCTTTCTTTGCGATTCTTTTTTTTGCGATTCTTTTTTTTGCGATTCCTTTTTTTGCAATTCTTTTTTTTGCGATTCCTTTTTTTGCAATTCCTTTTTTTGCAATTCTTTTTTTTGCAATTCCTTTTTTTGCAATTCTTTTTTTTGCAATTCCTTTTTTTGCGACTGCATTTTTTGCGATTTCTTTTTTTTTTGTATCCACTTAACCAATCCACTTAAGTAGTTAGACATATGTTGCCTCTTCAAAAAAAACAACAATGCATTTAAATAAACAAATTTATTTTTATCAGATAAACTGCTATAAATTTCAAAAATGTACATACTTTTTTTATTATTAAAATAGTTACTATTGCTACTAAACAAAACAGATTCTTTCAATTCATTTATAAGACTAAAAGTATATTCATTCATATTAACAAATTTTTTAATTGTATTTATTTGTAATACTCCTTTTAATGTATTTATGTAAGTTCCTATAAATGTTTTCATATTTAATGTATATAAAAAAAAAAATATATTTTTTATATCATACTGAATATAATTAAAACTGTTTAAAAATATGCTAATAATATGTGTGGTGGAGGAGGCATAACTTTGAGAAACATCACTATGTTTTACATTATTCAATGGAGTAACAAATATTTTATTATTGTTTGTTATTTTTACTAATTCGTTTTTATATTTTTTCAAAAGTTCTCTTGCTTCTCTCGACATATATAGTAGACATGCATAAAACTCAATTAACAATATTATGTTATTTTGATTGAAAAAAAAATAAAAAGATGAATTTTTTTTTGCATCTATCAACTGTTTACTTCTTTTGTTATAACTTTTTATTACGGTTTTAATATCAATGCTTGCAAATATTTTACGACCCTTATCACTGTCCTTATCACTGTCCTTATCACTGTCCTTATCACTGTCCTTATCACTTTTCTGATCACTGTCCTTATCACTTTTCTGATCACTGTCCTTATCACTGTCTTTATCACTGTCCTTATCACCATCAATTTTCTGATCACCATCACTGTTCTGATCACTATGAACATTCTCTTTTATTGCTATACGCAAACAATTATTTTGAAATATTTTCCGTTTTATATTTCGTTTAACTAAATACAATAATTTTATCCTTTTTTTGTAAGTGTATACTTTAGAAAGCGTAGAATAAACCCTTAAGGTTTGTATTTTTTTTTTCATTTTATCATATTTTGTACTTAAAAAAATGTTATTTTTTTTTCGTTTATTCTTAATCTTACTATTATGATCAAGAACAAACTCCTTCGGATGTACTATTACATATCTTAAAAAATATTTTTTCACTAACATAATAAAAGTAATATTATTAAATATATGTAAGTAATTACAACAGAATATCAACTGTTTATTTTTATGTGTATTACTGTTTTTGTTACCTTTTATATTTATTATTATACCATATAATTGATTGTGTACAAAATAGGTAAACAATGTTTTTTTTTTTGTCAAAATTTTGCTCATTTTTTTAATTATTGTTGTGTTAATTTTTTTCATTTTTATACTTAATGTTTTATAATTTCTGTTGGGATTTTCACTTTTACGTTTTTTTTTGTATTGAGCTTTCCACTACTGTTACGATTGTCATCTTTTTTTGTTAAGACAAAACTGTTACTAGTATCAATGTATTGTATAAATTCTAAACTAACATGATTAAAACGGAATAGAATTTTTTTTATTAAAAATAGTTTGTACAAACTGAATAAAAAATTACTCTCTTTTTTTATTTTATTTGAACTCTTTGTATTATAATCGTATGTTATTATCTTTTTTATATCACATGTTTTCGACTTGCACTTCTTTCCACATTTCTGACTACATTTTTTTCCACATTTTTGACTACATTTTTTTTCCACATTTTTGACTACATTTTTTTCCACATTTCTTACTACATTTCTTTTTTATTTTATTTGTAAAAATACAACTGCTCGAACATAATGTATCACCCCTTTTTAGTAATAATTGGAAATAATAGTTTAATTTATTTATAACATTTGTATAGGTATATATTTTTAATTTATTACAAGTAAGTAATAAAACGATATTATACAAATCAGATATTTTTAAATACATCTTTTCTATTTTTAAAAGTATAGTTTTGTTGATATATACTGGTTTTGTTGTTGTTGTTGTATACATAGTTTTAATAGAATCTGTTGAAGATGTAGTATAATACATTGTTGTACTTCTGTTTGTGGAAGAAAAAATTTACACTCGATTCGAAATTATTATTACCTGAATTAAAACGAACATCATTATATATGTCTACATCTTCATGAACATTCTTAACATTCTTAACATTCTTAACATTCTTAACATTCGAATGATTCATTTTATCATTATTTCTCATTCGATTATTAACATTATTATTAAATGTGATTGATGAGTATGTATTACTTTGTGGTAACATATTCAACATAGGTTCAGGGTTTATTTGTCCTACTTCCGTTCGGTTTATTTTTCCTACTTCCGTTCGGTTTATTTGTCTTACTTCTGTTCGTATTCCATCTGAATCCTCCTTAACAATCATAAATTCAAACATAAATACATTAAAAGAGAACTTACTTATGTATAAATAGTGTTTTATATACATTTGTTTGTTCGTCTGTATACTCTGATAGTTACCACTACTAGTATTACTACCACTATTACTACCAGTACTACTACCATTATTACTACAACTATTACTACCATTATTACTACCACTATTACTACCATTATTACTACCACTATTACTACTTTTTTTTTTTTTTTTCAACAATGGATTATATGTACATATCTCTTGTTTTTGTTTTGCTTCTTCCATACCAACATGTAAATATTTCTTCATTTTAACATGTACAAAATTTGTTTTTAAATTTATGAGAAAAAATTTTATTTTAAATTTCAATTCTGTATATTTAATATATTCAGAACTATGATCATGATTACCCTTCTTACTTTGTGACTCTACTAAACTATTTTGTGCATTCTCAAACAAAAAAATTATGTTTATTTTTTTTATAACAAAATAAAGCAATATTTTGAGTAATCGTTTTTTTAAGTTATTACTGAATGTATTGTTTAACTGATATAATTTTAGAAACTTTGATTTTAATACGAGGATGTCCCACGTATGGTTTTCCACT
>NW_022335251.1:6400-8095 GCF_002776525.5 Piliocolobus tephrosceles
ATTTTCCACTCCTATGCCATTTTCCACTCCTATGCCATTTTCCACTCTTATGCCATTTTCCACTCTTATGCCATTTTCTGTATTGTCAATAACTCCCCTACACACAGAACTCTCCTTTTCCTTTTTCAAAAAATAACAAAAATAAAAATGTTTTAAAATATTAAAAAAAACGTCATATATATATATGTTTAACTTCTCAAAAGTAAAATCTAAACCTTGAATAAGTTTTAAATGGTAGTTTATTTTTTTTTATTATTATTAAAAATTATTTTACTGGTAAACCTTAAAACAATAGAATATGGCGATTCATATAGGCATTGTTTTTTTGCATTCTCTCTACAAGTTGCATCGTTATCACTGTAACTGGTACTGCTGTTGTTGGTACTGTTGTTCGTACTGTTGTTCGTACTGTTGTACGTCTTTAATTTTAGTATACATTTTTTCACTCACGACGGTATTTTCTAAAGTATAATACACGTTCAATCCATTCACAGTAGTATTGGAGAAAAATAGTGGTACAAACTTCGAATGGTAAAATAACAAAAAATTGTTTATATATAATGTATTATAAAACTTATAACATAATTTGTTACTTTGGATTTTTCTATTTTTTTTACCTCCCCCTTTTTTACGACATCCCCCGTTTTTTACTTTTTTTTATGATCGTTTTATATCTGATATTTTCATATTTTAACTTAAGGTAAAATATGTTTATAGATTTGTTTGGATCTTTTTTTTTACGAATATGGCTAGCTTCGTTAAATTTTGTTTTATATTGATTAAAATCTAAATAACATAAAGTATTCGTAATTTTTTTTTTTTTATTATTTTTTTTTTTTTTCCGCTTACATTTATTTTTGCATCTATCATTCAAACAGTTCCCACCATCAGAGTTGAAGAAAAAAAAAAAAAGGACATAAGTACAATTAAATGTAATTTCCACATCTTTTAACAAATTAAAAAAAGATTTCAAACTGAATTTTGAAGATGAACTTATATAAGATTCGTCATTATTATTTATTTCATCACTGTTGTAAAAATATATATTTAAGTATTTAAAACATTTATATAAATCCCTTTTTAAGTTGATACTATTTGCATTTTCACATATAAACTGTTTAAGCATTTTGTATGACTTGTTCATAAAAAAAAAATTATTAATAAGATCATTTTTGCACATATTGTCTTCCATCAAACCATTTTTTAATATTCGGATAAATATATTTTCCATAAGGCACAATATCTTCCAATAGTTCTCCATTCTTCACATAATTATATTCCTCTTTTATTTGTTTTATTTTACTTTTTTTATGAAAAAAAAATATATTTTTTAAAATTTTTAAAACATACATATCCAATTCTACAATTAATGAAATTACATTTAGGTTTACTTTATACGACATTGATTTTGAGAGTGTAAAAAAAAACAAAAAGGAAAAATAAGAATATGTGTTTTCTTATTACATTGGATATATGCATATATGTTTGTTACTTTGAAATAAATATTATATACAGGTTGTTTCTGATGTGTTTGTACGATATATCCTTCTTTCAATACGTTTTCTTCTCCTATTAAAAGTCGTTCCTTTTTTTTTATATCTATTTTTAACTTTTTTAAATTGGTACTATTACTATACTTTGTTCGATTGGTTTGGCCGGTTTGTTCGGTTTGTTCGGTTTGTTCGGTTTGTTCGG
>NW_022335251.1:8105-12936 GCF_002776525.5 Piliocolobus tephrosceles
ATACTTCCTACATTATTATTTTTTAATTCAATTTTTATTTTATTTATACTTAAGTCTAAGTAAACGATATTATTTTTTTCCCGTTTATTGGGGATACATATATCGACATATTCATGAGTGTATATTTCATTTTTTTTATTATTATTCTTACCAAATGAATAATAAAATAAAAATAAATCCGTTTCTAAAAAACTATCAACTAATGAATATAAATTACTTATATGTTCAATAATCAACTTTATATTTTCAACATGTATATTTACATCCACATTTATATTTTTTTATTCCGATTGTTAGATACTCGAATGTACATACAACTTTTCCTATTTATTTTTTTAATCCTATTATCGATTTTAATTAGTCTATTATTACTTATCATATTATTTTCAAACTTAAAGTTCGAATTATGTAACAATACAGATTCATAATTGCTATTAAATACGACCTTCTTCAATAATAATCCTTTCTTTTCTTTTTTTTCGCATAAAACGGATTTTTTTTTTTTTTTTCATTTTTCATACTTAGGTACGCTTTAGAATAAGATTCTATTACATAAAAATTGTTTAAAAGAAAAATGAAATTATTTAGTGAATAATCAATTTTAACCTTACCTTTCGTTTTTCCCTTATTTTTACTTTTATCATTATTAATTAGCTCAATATCTGATCCATTTTTCGATCCATTTTTCGATCCATTTTTCGATCCATTTTTCGATCCATTTTTTGATCCATTTTTTGATCCATTTTTTGATCCATTTTTTGATCCATTTTTCGATCCAATTTCTTTATCAGCTATTTTTTCAACCCTATTTCGATCGTCCCATTTTATATCTCCCCCATTCTCTTTTTTTCCATTCTCTTTAAAAGTGTACAAAAATAAAGGGTGACTGAAGTGATTCTCCTTTATATGCTCGAGTTTATTCTTTTGTATATGTGCGAACATGTATAACTTTTTTAAACAAATAACAGTGTAGTCATTGTTGTTATAAACAAAACAAGTTTCGAATGAGTCAATATGTACGTTTATTTTAAAACTACTACTTGTGCGGCAATATACATGCTTATTTCGTATTTTGTTTAAAATAATTGGGGTAACTGTTGTAGTATATTTATTACTTTTTTAGTTATATTATTTACATAGTTATTTGCATAGCTATCTGCATAGTTATCTGCATAGTTATCTGCATAGTTATCTGCATAGTTATCTACACAATTATTTGAACATTTATTTGAACATTTATCTACTTTTTCCCCTAATTTTAACTGCATGGTCTCGCTGTTTTGAACCTTTTCATCATCTCTCATGGGGTAAGTAGTACTGGTTGATATAAAACATACATTTTTATTTTTACATTTTTTTTTTTTATTATTGGTAAAGTATTATTTTTCTTTAAATAATATTTATCCATTTGCTTACATTGTTCTTCCTTTCTAATTTGTGTACAACTTTTCGTATTTAAGTCATTCATAAAAAATAGATAATAATATTTGTAAGAAAATAATAAAAGAGTATATATTTTATTATGATAAAAATTAAAATGAACAGAAGAAATATTTAAATTCATAGTATAATTTTTTTTTTTGATATGTTTTAATATAACACATTTTAAGTGAACTTTTTCAAGTAAACAGTTTTTTTTTGTATGAAAATTATTTATATTATATAAAAAAAAATATTTATATTTTTTTTGTTTAAATGTATATTACTTTTGCTTATTAATTCATTACGATTATCTTGATATATGCTCATACCGCCTACCTTCATCTTAACAAATTCAAAAAACTCATTTTTGTTTTTCCTTTGTTTTTTATTGCCACTATCACTATTACTATTACCACTGTCACTGTTACCACTATTATCGGTACTACCATCTAAACTGTCGTCAGAACTGTTAAACCGATTAATATTTCCCAATTTTACTTTCGTACGTTTACTTTTTTTTTACTTTTTATATAATTTTTATTATCTATATGAACATTGTTCATATAAATTGAAAAAAAACAATTTTTTTTATGTCTATAATATAATGTGTCTTCAAAAATAATATTAACATTTTTTATGTCTATACATAATGCATATTTAAATAACATATTAAAAAATAAATTTTTTAAAAAATTAAAAATACCTGAGCTTTTAAAAAACTGGCTAATATAACTAGCAAAAAAAAAGCATTATATTTAACATTTTATCTTTAAGAAAATTAAAATAAAAAACTGCAAAAAAAACTAAAAATAAAAGTGTGTTATTACGTTGTTCTTGTATGCCTGTTTGATTTTCATTGTTTTCGCTACTCGGTATAATGTCGTATGTTTCTATACCTACATTATTATTATTTTTATTATTATTATTATTATTTTTTTTTTTGTATTATTATTATTATTATTAGTATTATTACTGTTAATATTATTATCGTTATTATTATTATTAGTAGTAGTAGTAGTAGTATTATTATTATTATTTTTTTTTGTATTAGTAACATTATTATTAGTATTATTATTATTATTATTGTTATTATTATGTTTATTATATTGTAAAATTGTATTATTTGTGGTACAATTATTAACAATTGTACTAGCATCACCAGTCGTGACAACATCACTAACCGTGGCAAGTTTAACAGATTTCCTTTTTAATAATATTTCATTATTTGCTATACACAGTTTTAATGGCAGACGACGCTCAAGCCTTTCCAAGCTAGAACTACCTTCCTCTTTCTCAAAAGAAGTTTTTAATTTTATATTTATAAAAACATTTTCAATATAAATAGCTATGCCATTATAAAACCTATTCCCACTTTGTGTATCATTTAAATATAATTCGATTTTATCAAAAAAAAGAATATTCAATAATAATTCATTTTTTTTACTTTTTAAAAAATTTAAATAAGATAAATATGTATCAATATTATTTTTAGAGTCATTTTTAAAACTGTTAGATTTTTTATAATCAAAGGTTTCTTTTGTATTATTTTGGGAATATGTATTTTTATGTTTTATTTTTCTTCGCCTGGAGTTTACATTCTTTCGAGTTACATTTTTTCGAGTTACATTGCACTTCTTTATGGGTGCTGACTGATTTTTACAGTTAAAAGAGAATTGTTGTAATTCTAACTCTTGAATAATAAAACGTCCTAAATGATCAATAAATACATTTTTAAGACTTTTTATATATTTTGGGCTACAATATTGTTTTATAAAACATTTGAGCAAGACTAGTACTATATGCATTTTTTGTATTTAACACTAGTCCATTTCTGGGGTATATACACATATACGTACATACCTATGTACATATATGTGTATATGTTATTATAAATTGGTAAGTTCTTTTATATACTCATTTATGAAATTTTAATGTACGTTCATGTACTAGTAACATTTGTGCATATAACATACATATACATATACATATATACAAGTATGTATACATATATACAAGTATGTATACATATATATAAGTATGTATACATATATATAAGTATGTATACATATATACAAGTATGTATAAATATATACAAATATTTGTATATATTTACACGTGCCTATACTTGTTAAATTATATATGTTAATAAAATGGCACCCTTATAAATATATTATTTTATTTTATTTTTTTTTTTTTTTAACACTTAATTTGGTATAAACAAAGTTGTATTCAATGTTTCACATTTTATAATTTATCTCTTTTTCTCTTTGTTTTGTTTTTTAAAAATATATCTTGTGATCAGGTTAATTTATAAATTATGTACAAGTGCATGTATTATAACATGCATTAAAAAAAAAAAAAAAAAAATACGTACTCGTACTTAAAAAAATAAAAAAGAAATAAGTGATCTGAAATTTGTATAAAAAATAAAATAATGAAAAAAAAAATTTATATTATAATAATTAAAATAGACGAATAGAGCATATCCATAAAAAAAAAAAAAAACAAACAAAAATGGTGATAAAAAAAAAAAAAAAATAAAACGAAATTACAAAATGAAACGAAAAAAAAACGAAATGTCAAAAAAGCGAAATGACAAAAAATAAAAATGTCGGAAAAACGAAATTGCAAAACAACGAATGTAAAAAAGAAAAAAGAAAAAAAAAAAAAAAAAAAAAAAAAAAACTATTTTAAAACGTTTTTAACATATTAACATTTTTAACATTCTCAATAAAATTTCAATTAAATTTCAATAAAATTTCAATTAAATTTCAATAAAATTTCAATTAAATTTCAATAAAGTTTCAATTAAATTTCAATAAAGTTTCAATAAAGTTTCAATAAATTTTCATAGACTCGGAAATAAAAGCAAATGAACGAACGAAATAGTAAACAAAACAGCACCATATTTTTAACATGAAAAAATAATTAATATATTTTTTTTCTGATAATATATTATTCGGTATACTCCTTCATTTGCTACTTTATATATATACATACAAATAAATATACATTTTTTTGTTTTCTCTTTTATTCACGCAAACATAAGCAAAAATAAACTTATACTATCATAAAAAGCATAGATATAAATATATGCATATATTGCACATAGTGCATGTTTAAGCATCTATGTTTATTACTTCTTTTATAAAACACGTTGACGACGTTTCTTACAAAAAAAAAAAAAAAAAAAAAAAAGTCGTTTAGTTTAAACACACTTATATAGCATATTATAAAAAAAGGCGAAGAAAACGATCACACATGTAAGTCTACATATATAAATACATGTATATAAAATATACAACAAAAACGGCTTTGTAAAATTTAGCACCTGTTTATGTTCCTATTCTACCTCTAATATAATATATATATATATATATATATATATATATATATATATATATATATA
>NW_022335252.1:0-1178 GCF_002776525.5 Piliocolobus tephrosceles
CTTGACAGTGGCTCCCTCAGCCCCAAAGCCAGCCCCCTTCATCTGTGACTTGGTCTGTTGTAGTGGGGCGCTGACACCTCCAGGTGTGACCGTTGCTGAAAACTTGTGCCCCTCTCTGTGGTATGCCCCTGCCCTGTTCTATAAGTATCTATAAACACACACACACACACACACTCCTACACGTGGCCGACCGCCTCGCCTCTAGCGCTGGGAATCGGTCACCGTGCTGTCCTTGTGGAGTCTTGTGGCCCAACAAGAGAAAGCCATCCCCTGACATTGCCCCTCCAAAGTGCAGCCCCTCCAGTGAGCCTCCCTGTCATGCCCGGCCTGCGGACAGACAGCCCCCGCCATCCCTCCCGCCCCCACCAAGCATGGGAGTGCTGTGCAGGCAGCTGTGTGGCCTGACAGTCTCTACCAGTCCTGCTGTCCCTCGGCTGAGAATCAAACCCATTTCTGGATGGCGGGGAAATGTGTCCTCTGCTGGCTGTGTTGTCTGTGGAGCTCAGGGGAGGGGAAAGGCCAAGCCATTTCTAGGGTGCTGCTGGGAGCGGTGAAAAGGCCATACCCTTTCCAAGGGACACTTTTCCTGGAAAGCCCCTGGAGCTTCACTGGCTCTTATCCTGTGAAGCCGGCTCTGGCCACCAGGGGGCAGGGCCATGAACTCAGCCTGGAGGGAGCCTGCTGGGCAGCCGGCACTCTGGAGGGACAGACAGGCCACCAGGTGCAAGACAGGAGAGGGAGGCAAGGGGATGGAACGGAAGACGCCTGGGCTGGGGAGAGGTCAGTGCCCTTAGGTGCTGGTACCTGTCTTCCCGGCCACCGCTAGATCAGGCTTCTGAGCCTGTTGGCTGTCAGAGCTGGACTGCGCCCCATAGGCGCCATGGCAGTCCCCGTGGAATCCCCCAGGCGCCACCAGGAAACATACAGGTAACAAGCCTGGAAGTTCCCCAACAGCCTAGCTGGACATGCTCAAGACACTCTGGGGCTCCTCGTTTGGTGACACAAACTCCAGGACCCAGTGAGGGAAACAGGAACACACCCGGCCAAGGAGTATGGCTAAATCCATTTATTCCAAAATAAAAAGCAAAATAAACAGGAGTCGCATCACCAGGGAGCCACGACCCCATCCCCGCCTCCTTCCTCTGTCCTATGCTAGCAATAAATAAGTTTCCCAGCCA
>NW_022335253.1:0-4165 GCF_002776525.5 Piliocolobus tephrosceles
GGAAATGTGGCACATATACACCATGGAATACTATGCAGCCATGAAAATGGATGAGTTTGATTCCTTTGTAGGGATATGGATGCAGCTGGAAACCATCATTCTTAGCAAACTATCACAAGAACAGAAAACCAAACACTGCATGTTCTCGCTTATAGGTGGGAACTGAACAATGAGATCACTTGGATTCGGGAAGGGGAACGTCACACACCGGGGCCTATCATGGGTAGCGGGGAGGGGGCAGGGATTGCTTTGGGAGTTATACCTGATGTAAATGACGATTTCATGGGTGCTGAAGATTTGATGTGTGCAGCACACCAACACGGCACAAATATACATATGTAACAAACCTGCATGTTATGCACGTGTACCCTAGAACTTAAAGTACAAAGAAAAAAAAAAAAAAGACAACAGTGTGTGGGGAAAGGAGAGGTCAGCCTGTTACTATGTTATTATAGATAGAAGTAAGTTTAAGAGACTCCATTTGGCTCTGTATTTGAGATGTTGTTAATCTGTAACTCTACCCCCAATCTGTCCTTGCTAGAAACATGGCTGTGTTAATTAAGGTTGAAAGGATTTTTGGCTGTAAGTAATGTGCTTTGTTAGGCAAATGTTTAAAGCCTGCTTGTGGTTGAAGTCAGTACCATTCCCTTAAACCTCAGTAAAAGTGAAACATCTGTCTCCTGCCCGTCCCTGGGAAAATGGAACATCTCCGTGTATCTGTATGTCTTACTGCTGATTTACTCCCTTATCTTTTTGGCAATAAATACTGAGGGAACTCAGAGACCGGTGCCAGTGTGGGTCCTCTGTAAGCACAGCACTGGCCCCCTGGGCCCCGCTTTTCTTTCTCTATACTTTGTCTCTGTGTCTTTATTTCTTTTCTCAAGTCTCTCGTTCCACCTAGCGAGAAGCACCCACAGGTGTGGCGGGGCAGGCCACCCCTTCACAAAATCAATGCCAAGTAAAGATTATTGGCACACTGAGTGATAATACAACAAATATCAAATATTTTAAAAAGTATCCTTTAAATAAAATTGTAAGACACATAGGCATGAATTTCGCTGTCAGATAGTTTTGGACAATATTAGGACAAATATTCCAAATGTAGGAAAATGTCTTTCATCTTGTGTTACATTAATTGAAATGATTGGTTAAAGATGTGTTCAAAAGCATCTTCAAATTGGGAGTCAGGGAACATGTTCCTTCAAATAAGTTCATTTCCTTTTTTAGCAATGAAAATATTTTATCTGCTTGTTTTGGTTTTCATTTGTCCATTGAAAAATATATTATGTTTGTTAATTCAGATTTTAGATCAGTTTCTGATTTCTTACTAGAACATTATAAAACAACATCAATTTATTCTCTTTGTAGTTTTTTTTGGGGGGGGTCAACGTACTTGAAAAGAACATCAATGAATAGCAGATATGTAAACACTAGGAAATGCCAACAATTCGGGCAATACTCAAATAACACGACACTCATATCTTCTAACAAGGTTACCATCACCCACATGGATTTGCATGATAAAATTGTCCATTTAGGAATTTACTTTGCTTCCACAACTTGTATTTCTTGACATACTACTTATAGGACTTATATAACATATACCGTATGTATAATCTTATTAATATTTATCTCATTTGCAAGAGTGACTGATTACCAGCAGACAGGGCTACCAACACACACTGACTCCATGGCCACAGCCCTAAGCAAGACTGATTGAGGTGTGACTGCTTCTCTCTCACATGCCTCTGTCTGGTTTTCAGATATGTCAACCTTAATATTTATCTCTGTGGCTCAGGGTTCCTATTCTTACTTTTGGCGTGATGTCATTAGGTTCCTTTTAGCCAGTAATGTCTCTTTGTTAATTGTTAGGCTCTAATTCTCACAGAAGAATTATAATACTTTCATTTTTCTGATTTCTTGACTGATTTTTCTAAAATCCCGGACTTAGAAAAATATAAATTTCTTGAGAAATGTCAGGGAAGAATTCTCACATGGAAACACTATTATGGATCCCTGTAATGTCTTAGTCAAATAATCACTGTATAATACTGGTCTCTGGCCTCTTGCCCTGTCTCCTTTCAGTGTGTCCCTCCCACTACTTATTCTGTAAAATGGACATGAGCTTACCAAATTGTGTTATAATTTTAAAATATGCTTGCCTTTTCCACGAGACTGCACATTTCTTAAAAGCAGGAATTGAGTCTTAGCTCTTGATCTCCAATGTCTAGTAATGAATTGATACATTTTAGGTTCTCAATATATGCATGATAAATTGAGATGAATTAAGTTGAATTTATTTGAAATAGAAAGATACTGAGGACTTTGGTTTTGGAAACTTCGTAGGTTGAGACAATACACCTCTCCCATGACAATTACCTGGGAATTCTAGATAACATACACTAAAAACTTTAAAAAAACAGAGTTGAGTTCAGAACTAAAAAACAAGGAAGACTTTAAGTAGCACAAATAAGCAAAGATCCTGACAGCTAGAGCCATAAGCACTGAAGTTGAAATGCAGCTTGTGGGTGGGCCAGGGCAGGGCTTGTGGCGGAGGGAGTCTGCAGGGATGATGTAGTTTTAGATCAGGAGTAACCATCTAGGAAGATGTGTCATTGTGCTCTTCAGGTCAGTATTAAGAAATGCAAATTGGAAGAACAGACATTTCATGCACAAACAGTGTCCCCCTTCTCACTCTTCCCGTAGGTCTTTTGCCTATTCTCCCTCCCAGTGATGCTGTGTTGAGGGCAGAGGTATGTTCAACATTGAATGAGACCACATTCAGGCTGTAGTGATTATGCCCTAAAGAGTTCAAGATGTGATTGGAAGAAGCCCTGTTCTTTGTTTATACTATTAAATTCTGAATAGTAAGCTTAACATGACCAGAAAACAAATTATCATTCACATCTTGCATACACTGGAAGAGTTTCCATTTGTGGTCATCACGAATGATGCACAATTTCAACTTTTGAGAGTCATTGGAAGCCAGTATTCATGGGCAGTATGATACATGATGCAATGCCACGAGTAATGATGCAACCCATGTTAATTGATAAATGGTTTTAGGGAACTGCAGAGGCAAGGAGATCTATGTCGTTTCAGTAGAACAGGTTCCAAAGAGTTATGCATATATTATAAATTATTTCAACTCACATGTGCCCATGATTTTGACAATATATTTTTAAATGGAATTGTTTATGTAGACAAAATATGTCTGCCCAGCACCTTGCATACCCTATGGGTAACTCTGCCCCTAGCTTTCTCCCAGCCAGGTCATATTTTAATGTGTTTGTTTTCCCTTAGGCAGAATGGGAGTAAATTCTGAAGGAGTAGGACCCAGGAAGATGGAATAAAAGATTAGATCAGGCAGAATTAATTAATATTGGAGCAGTCACCTGGAATTCTAGATGTAACATATTGACTCAGACAGTTATGATGTGATACTTAACTGAAGCCTGGATTCAACAATGACTTACAGCATGGTTTCTCAAAATTTAACATGCAGAAGAATCACCTGATGATCTTGTTGAAATGCAGATTCTGATTCTGTAGGACTAGGGTGAGCCTGGGGTTATGTATTTCAAACAAGTTCTAATTCATAGATCATATTCAAATAGTAAAACCCTAAAATCAATAATATAGAGAAAGTAGTGTAATGGCTCAAGAGACAGGACTGTTGGAATGAACTCAACATGAGCAGTTTGCTCAGTCACTGCTTAACCATCCCAGGAAGTCCTAGAGGACATCCCCTTCCTTAAGATACAAAACTGCGTTGCTCAGGAGAGCATCAGAATTAATTGAAAGTGTTGTGGCTATCTGCCATAGGTCAGAGATCATGGTGGGCAGATGTTGCAATGAAGTTGAGTTCCCTGATTTCAGTGGGAATAATGGGTGTTGGTATGGTAGAGCCCTGGTGGTGATGCTTAGCCATCAAAAACATGTTTGTACAAAATGATCATTATATGCTGCTGGAATAAAGGGTGCCATGGTTTGAATGTTTGTCTCCCCCAAATTTAAATGTTAAAATCCTAGCCTCCAAGGTAATGGTACTAGGAGTAGGGCCTTTGGAAGGTGAATAGGTCATGAGGGAGGAGTCCTCATGAATGGGATGGTGCCCTTATAAAAGAGGCCTGAGAGAGGACCTCTCGCCCCTTCTGCCATGTGA
>NW_022335255.1:0-1295 GCF_002776525.5 Piliocolobus tephrosceles
TCTTTCCCTCTCATTCTGTCAACTATGTTAGGTTTTTATGTCACAATCACTCTATAATATATCCTTTTAGAATACTACAGGATGCTAGCCAGCTTTTCCTGGGCTTTAGAACAAGTTATATAAACAGTGCTTAACCATCCCTTGAAGTATGATAGGATTTACATCCTAACTGTATGGAACTGGCGCTTTTGTTATGGGTTGCATTAGTTTCCCATTGCTGCTGTAATGAATTGTGATAACTTGATGGCTTGAAGTAACTTTGTGTTAAAATCAAGAGTTGCATTTCTCTTGTAGCTTCTAGAGGAGTGTATTAGTCCGTTCTCATGCTGCTTATAAAGACATATCGGAGATGTGGTAATTTGTAAAGGTAAGAGGTTTAATTGACTCACAGTACCACAGGGTTGGGGAGGTCTCTGCAATCTTACAATCATGGTAGAAGGGGAAACAAACACACCCTTTTTCACATGGCAGCAGTAAGGAGAAGTGCTGAAAGAAAGTGGGGGGAAAGCCTCTTATAAAACCATCAGAAATCATAAGAACTCGTTCACTATCATGAGAACGGTATGGAGGTAACTGCCTCCATGATTCAATGGCCTCTCACTATGTCCCCCCTACAATATGTGCAGATGATGGGAATTACAATTCAGGATGAGGTTTGGATGGGGGCACAGCCAAAACACATCAGGGAACATCAGTTTCCTTATATTCCCCAACTCTTCGGGCTGCCTGCATTTCCCGTTCGTGAAACTCTTGCTACCTCAAGGCAAGAATAGTTTGTATAATTTTCTCATCGTCATTCTAACCATTCTAGCCTTCACTCTAGCCGTCAACTTTTGTTCCTCCTCCTTCCACGTTTAAAGACTTACAATTATATTGGTCCCACTTGGATAGTTCATTAGAATCTTTCTCTTTTAAAAGTCATCTGATTAGAAACCTTATTTCTATCTGGTACTATAACTTGTCTTTGACATGTGATGTAACATATTCACAGGCTTCAGAGAGTAGGAGGTGAACGTCTTTGGTATGCAATTTTTCTGCCTATCACAACAGCATTTGACCCCCTTTAAAGTTTATTATTTGTTTTTTCTTTATTACTTATTTTAAATCAGTATTGTTAAATAACATTTCACCAGGGAATCATATGTTAAGTTTAGAGTTTCAAATACATGATGTAAATTTGTACATTCTTTTAATTATTTGATCACATACGTATACAAATATGACTATTTTTATGTTTTGCTGTTGTTTATTTCATCATTTTATTTTTCAACAGAAATAAGCACTTTTCTGCATTT